>NW_016159147.1:55650-60873 GCF_001687245.7 Rhagoletis zephyria
ATGATTAGGTCTACCATCCACAATTGTAAAATTTGTACCATCTACAAAAAACGATCTCAGACGCAAATTATGGGAACTCTTCCTCAGGAACGCACAAAATTTACGCGCGAGTTCACGAATACGGGAGTAGACTTTACGGGACCCTTTGAAATTAAAAGTTACCGTGGTAGAGGTTGTGGAATTTCCAAAGGCTATGTTTGCCTATTTGTTTGTTTCACCACTAAAGCGATTCACTTAGAAGCTACCAGTNTTCAAACTCTGCGGAAATTCTAAGGGACATCCCAAAAATGGATCTACTCAGTGAAGACTTTTTGGCATTCGAAGATACCAGCACGGTTAAGGCTCTTGGCATAAGATGGAATGCCCATACCGATCTATTTTATTTCATGGCAAGACCATTGGAAGACCGCGAGACACTTACAAAAAGCGCGATACTATCAGCTATCGCCAAGCTATTTGATCCGCTAGGATGGCTTGCTCCAATCGTCATCGTGGCCAAAATAATCATGCAGACTATTTGGCTAGAAGGCACAGACTGGGATGAGACTGTGTCTTCTACTACTATGGAACGATGGCAGAATTTTACCAAACATTACCATGAAATAGACAATATTAGAATACCTCGATGGGTACACTTCGCACCAGGAGATGACATCGAGATACATGGTTTCTGCGACGCATCGGAGAAAGCATATGCGGCTACNTTAAATGATATCGATATCCTTGACCGGTTTTCAGATCTACTGAGAGCCTTGAGAGTGTTAACATATGCCAGGAGATTATACCGAAGAACTCACCCGAAAACAAAGGCTTTATTTCAGGAAAATTCTTCTTTAATTTCATCAGATGAAATTAAGACGACGACACATCTCTTGATAAAAATCAACCAGAAGCAACACTACGGTGAAGAATACAGGAATTTGAAAACTAGAAAACCCATCGATGCAAAGAGCGAAATCCTTCCGCTTAATCCGTTCGTCGACAAGCACGACATCATCAGGGCTGGAGGTCGCCTCGGAGCATCCCAGGACTTAGCTTATAATGAGCGCCATCCAATCATTATTCCGTATAACTGCAGATTGTCCCGTCTTATCGTCCTGATGATTCACCAAGTCTCCTTACACGGAGAAAATCAACTCATGTTACGCCTTATCCGTACCCAGTACTGGATTCCCAGGGTAAAAAACATGATTAGGTCTACCATCCACAATTGTAAAATTTGTACCATCTACAAAAAACGATCTCAGACGCAAATTATGGGAACTCTTCCTCAGGAACGCACAACATTTACGCGCGAGTTCACGAATACGGGAGTAGACTTCACGGGACCCTTTGAAATTAAAAGTTACCGTGGTAGAGGTTGTGGAATTTCCAAAGGCTATGTTTGCCTATTTGTTTGTTTCACCACTAAAGCGATTCACTTAGAAGCTACCAGTGACCTTAGTACCCCATCCTTTCTAGCAACATTTGCTCTTTTCGTGGCTAGAAGAGGCTGCCCGAAGAATATCTATTCCGACAATGGTACAAATTTTGTCGGAGCTTCGCGATCTTTACGATCTGAATTCAAAGCTTTTTTGTCTGACGCGCGAGACAAAACGATTTCCAAATATAACCATCAAACACTTGAGTGGCATTTTATACCTGCTGCCGCTCCTCACATGGGAGGACTCTGGGAGGCAGGTGTAAAGAGCTTTAAAAGTCACTTTAAAAAGGTGGCGTCCGCTCNCAGGACTCTGGGAGGCAGGTGTAAAAAGCTTTAAAAGCCACTTCAAGAAGGTAGCGTCCGCTCACAAATACACCTTTGAAGAGCTCAGTACGCTTTTATGCAGGATTGAGGCATGTCTCAATTCGCGACCACTGAGTCCCTCTTAAAATGAGCCAAATGATCTGGATCCGCTTATCCCAGCCCATTTTCTCACCGGTGGACATCTTATGGCTCCACCAGAACCTGAAGTGAATAAGAACCCTGCCTCCATCGTCAATCGATGGCAAAAACTAAAGGCACTACATCAGACGTTTTGCAGGCGATGGAAAGTGGAGTACTTAGCCGAACTACAAAAGCGAATTAAATGGAAACACCCCAAGGAGAATATGAAAACAGGTGATCTCGTTGTTATAAGGGAAGACAATCTGCCCCCAACTGAATGGAGATTGGGGCGAGTTGTCAACTTACACCCGGGTACCGATGGTAGGGTGCGCGTAGTGGACATACTGACGGAGAAAGGTCAAGTCACTAGACCCCTAGTGAAGTTGGTTCTGCTCCCGCCATACAACGATGGAAACTTGGAGCCAACAACCGCCTCATAAATTACCCTTCATCGCCTTTAATATATTCCACTTCCTTTTACCATAACATTCCACTTCTAGGTAAGAGGAGGGAGTCCATGTCTAACGTTTTTTTTTAGATAATTTGCTTTTATTTTTACATTAGGCGTATCTTTTGTGTTTTTTTTTATATTTTTTATTGTATTTGCGGTGATGGTTCTTACCCGAGTTAGCCCGGGTTGATCTGGCTACACTAAAACGACCATCCTCAGATCTGAATTCATAATTAAAATAATTGAAGAAGTAGCGAGCTACTCCGCCTTAGAATGATACGAAAGCGGTCGAAAACTAGCAAGTTTGAGCGTACGTACAGATCTTTTAATGTTAAAGTAAATTATTCGCACACTTGCTGGGTTTCTACACTCTTCTTTTTTTCAAAATATATTAACTTGGCCAAGCTTAAAGTCAACCACCCCGCACGAAGTTAGAATGTAGAATTTTAAGAAAACTTAGCAATCGGAACTTAGGGTGCACTGCGGTCCGATGCAGAAAATGTTTCAACCAGAATTAAATTTTTTTTTTAAATACATAAACTACAATTAGAAAGACTAGTAAATCCATTCAATCTTTTTTGGTTAATAAAGATTATTTATGCGTATCTAAGCTGTACACCAATTTATTTTTCTTTAACAAAGGAAACTGTCGTTATACGTAGCTAAGCTTTACATCAGAAGTCATGTTTGTATTACTTAAATATAAAAACAGAGATAAATTACAAACTTATGGCGTTTTCTTTTCTATTAAACAATTTTGCCTTCTTATTAATGTTGGATCATTTTCAGTAGGTTTCTTTTAGTAGGAGGGCAATATCTTGAGAAATGAACACGTAAAGCTGTGAAAGCAGAAGGCAGTTTAATTTATTAACATTCGTTGTTGTTGCCGACCACTTCACTTTTAATAAGTTTATGACATTTAACTAAAATCATGCCACCAGATTCACTAGCAGACAAATTTTTTGTTTCTTAAAAAAGTAGAAAAAAAATTGTAAGCTGGTTGAAAATATTAAAAGTGTTGCGCGTTTCCAAACTGCCAGAATTCGGTACACCTGAGCAAGTGTTCGAATATAAAAAATATAAAAAATAAAAAATGTATTGTCTTTCCAGAGAGTTTTGGTCCACATCGAAATTTGTGCTCTTTTATTTTCTAAGTGTAGTGAATAAAACTTCACACTTAACTTTAAGACATTCATAACAAAATTCGAAATTTGTGCTCTTTTATTTTCTAAGTGTAGTGAATAAAACTTCACACTTAAATTTAAGACATTCATNGCACTGCGGTCCGATGCAGAAAATGTTTCAACCAGAATTAAATTTTTTTTTTAAATACATAAACTACAATTAGAAAGACTAGTAAATCCATTCAATCTTTTTTGGTTAATAAAGATTATTTATGCGTATCTAAGCTGTACACCAATTTATTTTTCTTTAACAAAGGAAACTGTCGTTATACGTAGCTAAGCTTTACATCAGAAGTCATGTTTGTATTACTTAAATATAAAAACAGAGATAAATTACATACTTATGGCGTTTTCTTTTCTATTAAACAATTTTGCCTTCTTATTAATGTTGGATCATTTTCAGTAGGTTTCTTTTAGTAGGAGGGCAATATCTTGAGAAATGAACACGTAAAGCTGTGAAAGCAGAAGGCAGTTTAATTTATTAACATTCGTTGTTGTTGCCGACCACTTCACTTTTAATAAGTTTATGACATTTAACTAAAATCATGCCACCAGATTCACTAGCAGACAAATTTTTTGTTTCTTAAAAAAGTAGAAAAAAAATTGTAAGCTGGTTGAAAATATTAAAAGTGTTGCGCGTTTCCAAACTGCCAGAATTCGGTACACCTGAGCAAGTGTTCGAATATAAAAAATATAAAAAATAAAAAATGTATTGTCTTTCCAGAGAGTTTTGGTCCACATCGAAATTTGTGCTCTTTTATTTTCTAAGTGTAGTGAATAAAACTTCACACTTAACTTTAAGACATTCATAACAAAATTCGAAATTTGTGCTCTTTTATTTTCTAAGTGTAGTGAATAAAACTTCACACTTAAATTTAAGACATTCATAACAAAAATTGTATGAAGAAAATTCCCGCAACGTTCTCCTAAATATAAACTGGGACGCAAAATTGAAGCAAGTTTTGCCTATTTTTCTTTAGTTTATTTAATATTTATTATTTTTTATGAATATGTAGCTCATTACTTAACAAACAATATATACTACAAACAGATTTCACACTTGGTGTAAAAATTATGAAAATTCCGAAAGATTTCATCAAAACTTGTAACTTTTTAATCTGCTAAAATGACGCGTCCCAGTTTATGTGTATTTGGGTCACTCGTTTAAAACAAAAAACATTGAAATCGGCTCACTATCTGATTGTTCTTTCAATTTTATATAACACAGTCCGACATGAAAATGTTCTCAGAGATAAGACTAGCCATTTCTAAGAGATTTTGGAGCACTAAATTTGTAAAATTAAAAACTTGTATATTTGAATTTTAATAGGGAAAATTTTGCAAAACGGATCCAGGCTTTGAAAAAAAAAATATTAGGGAGTATATAGGAGCTTTTTCAGATTCTAAATCTGAAGACCCCACCCTCCGGAGGCTTATAGTTTTAAAGTAATTCGCATTTAAAGTTGCAAAAAATACCGAATTTAACCTCACCTTTTGCTTTGTACACCAATTGAAGTGAAATGTCAGTGCAGCCATACATATGAAAAAATGCCTCAAAAATACAAAACGGAAGCAATAAAAAAATGTAGATAATGATCGCGCGATATTTAATGAAAAAAATTAATTATTTATTGGTCGATTTTTGATTAAAAAGTTGCATAATTTATCGAAGTATCGATTTTATAATAAAAAGCGATGTTTTATTAAAAATGTTCATTATT
>NW_016159147.1:63976-71047 GCF_001687245.7 Rhagoletis zephyria
TTCTAAAAATCGATACTTCCATAAATAATGAAAATTTTTAATTAAAAATCGCGCGATTTTTTATTAAAAATTTTCGCCTGCGGCGCTTTATATTCTAAAAATCGATACTTCGATGATAAATTCGCCTTGAATGGCTTCTGACATTTGTACCAATGTACATACATACACACATTCCACAAAGTGAACGTAGTAAGGTAGCTCGAATTAGTGAACCATTTCGACATTCAGTTCACTCGCTAGTTGTAATAAAATAAATACTATTATAACTGCTTAAAGATGCATTGTCATAAGCAAATATCAATGCATTAATTTTTTATAAGTCTATCACACATTTTGATGTAAATTTCATAAGCAAACATGATATTTATGTATTTTATAACCAAACGGTTCTGCAATTATACTTATGAATTCTGCTGCATATGAGCTACCCTGTTTTAGCCGAGTATCGCCTACAGCGGCATCCAAATTTTTTTTTGGGTGGCAGGCCAGTTGTAGGGTTGCGAGAATGGCTAAAAACGATTAATACGTATTTCGACAGCTTCATTCAATGAAATTAGCAGTTCAAGTTATTCATAAAAATAATTCATTGTATGGAGAACACCACATTGGCACTACAAGGTCTAACTATTTAAAAGAAAAATTCATTCAAAACTAAATCGTGGGTATAAATAATTTTAATCTTGTCATGCATCCCTGTATGATGGAATGCGTGGCATGTGGGCGATCCACTTGTCATTTTAATGGATCGCAACTCAGCCATTATACCCTATTCACATGCGGAAGTTTATGAAATACAATTAGTAACCACATAATGCCACATTCACACTTACAGAATCTTGTTTTTATCCCATAAACAAAAATTTGTCATGCCAAATGCATTAAGAATTTCCGCCTAAATTACTCGCCACCCAACAATATTTAAATAAATGGTTTCCGATTCGAACAGATCGTAAAAATATACCCATTTATTGCAGCAACTATGACTCGCTTCTCCCAATTGCGCAAAAAAGCGGCACAACACGCACATCGCTATCCTCAATCGTGTCGCTTATGCAACGGCAAACACCCGATACGACTGTGTCCCGTCTACAGGGCAAAAAATCCTGAGGAGCGACTTCGCGAGGCAATACTTGGGAAGTATTGTATCAACTGCCTCGCAATGACCCATGGAGCGGAAAACTGCACTAGTGCGGAGAGATGCCGCCGGTGTCACGACAAGCACCACACCACCATTCATCTGGACCCCATCGATAGGAGACCCTGGAGTCAACAGGTGGACGAAGAAGAAGACGAATTCGATGTGATCTCCATCTATGCATCCGAATCCGGAACGGAAACTCGGTCTTTCCGTCCGGAACTGGAAACTGAAGACGGTATTGAATCCGGAGCGGAGACTAGGACTATCTGCCCGAACAATGACAGGGGAGCGGAAACTCGGACTTTCCAACCTCCGCTTCATCACACGACTCAAAGAGTGGCTGAATTGGAAACTAGGTCTTTCCGATCACGCCAGCATAAGCGACGAACCCGCGGAGCGGAAACCGGGTCTTTCCGCCCGCACCAACTAACCCCGGGCCCAACTAAACATCGTGGCCAGGGAGGAATAGTGGCACGATCTCGCCAACTCAGAGCACCGAACAACTTCCGAATGGGCCTTGCCGGCGCCGTGAGACAAACCGAGGTGCTACGACCTATGGTGTCGATTTCACCCACGGCAATCATCAAAGTCGAGGCAGGAGGAAGACTTCACCTTGTTCGGGAACTGATAGATGCTTGTACACCATCCAGCGTAATATCGAGCGACCTTTCGAGGGAGCTGGGCTTAAAGGTAACCGGGTGGGGGAGGCAAAGAGGCTGTCTACTGAGTATTCGAGGGAAGCATAGGGTAAATAAGCAGGTGACAACCCATGCACACATAATAAAAAACTACCGACGAATATCACCGCCTAAAAATGTCGACCCGGCCATAGCTGCGACATATGCGCACATTCGGCTCGCCGACCCGAACTTCTTCAGGTCCTCTCCGATTCGGATCGTCCTCGGCGCGGATGTCTACGCCGACATCATCATGCCCAGTGTTCTGCCGACACCCTTTGGACCTCTGTTGGCCCAAAGCATAATCTTTGGATACGTGCTTTTGGGCGTCTGCCGCACGTAGTCGAAAAATTACAAGCCACATTTTATTTACCTTTTTTATTGTACAAACATGAACTTCGAATTTTATTTATGTTTTTTTTTTGTAATAAAAGTGCATCTGAAAATATCCACGTATCTTTCACTTAATGCCTTTACCTCTCTTCCCCTCAATCAGCAGTATAGGTGGAAACGGCCATGGAAACGATACAGCGGCAACTGATGAATATGGCTCATCGCAGTTTTCTCCAGAATAATTTCACATCATTTTTTTAGTTTAATCTCATATACAGAGGTGAGCTGGTAGCTGCTGCATAAATGTTAGATGTTGCTTGCCGCAAGGGGGCCGGCATGTTTAGGCCGTCAGCCTAAAGATTTTCATTATTTTTGTGACCCGCCCTAGTATTGGCATATAGGCGTATGCACACACATATACATATGCACACCAATTACACTGGTCTACAAGGGTTTTGCGAATAAGACGGGACCTGGTGTTTCCGAACGGATTTTTCGTGCTGAACACGAATCTGGGGTCCAAAACTTCCCATCACGTCACGTTTTCGAGAAAAAAGGGGTTGAAACCCCTAAAAACAGCGTTTTTGGCCATTTTTGAAAAATTGTAGAGCTGAACCCTGACGTGCTACAAACTTTGTATATGTCAGAAATTAAAGGCTAAATCGTGCCCTTTCGAATGAGCCCTATGCCGAATTAATCGCATGCACCCTTAGATCAGGGGGTGTATTTGTGTCTAGGAGTCCAATTTTTATATCCACCATATTCGACCCGTCATCTTAAATTTTTAAAATCTAACTGCAGATTCGTAATCAGCGACTTTTAATATAGTTAAAACCTTGGCATTATTAATTTTCTATGATCGTTTAAGATTAAATTCTTTCTGTGATCAATTTTTCCTGCACCCCTAAACACAAATACACCCCCTGCTTTAAGGGTGCACGCGATCAATTCGGCATAGGGCTCATTCGAAAGGGCACGGTTTAGCCTTTAATTTCTGATATATGCAAAATTTGTACCACGTCAGGGTTCAGCTCTATAATTTTTCGAAAATGGCCAAAAACGCTGTTTTTAGGGGTTTCAACCCCTTTTTTCTCGAAAACGTGACGTGATGGGACATTTTTGACCCCGGATTCGTGTTCAGCACGAAAAATCCGTTCAGAAACACCAGGTCCCGTCTTATTCGCAGAAAAAAAGTTGAAATTTGTAGACCAGTGTTATTATTAACTCGTGCCGTTAACTGACATTTCCCGCCGGATAATAACCTATCGTTAAGTTTCCCCTTAATATCGGTTGTTGTCCGGCGGTCCGATTTAAAATCCCGCAAATCCTTAAGATCACTTCGGTTCAGAAGATCAACGCGAGCAGACCAGCAGCTACCAGGCCACTGTCACTAAGGTAACACCATTGTTATTTGTACCAATATTTATTGAAAACTGACTCTGAATATTTAAATTAAACAATTACTAAAAAACAAATATTTCGCTTTGGTTTTTTTTATTTCCATCCACTATCACCTGCACCGGAGCGTTATTCCCGATACGCCCCCCCGTGCAAGTTCACACCTTAAAAATATTTAAATTGTTGCATAGTATTTTAAGTACAACACTTCTTTAACTAAATTCGACTTTTCAAACCGGTGGCAACCCTCCCATATGTAATTAAAAAAGAAAGTTTATTCAAAACCATTTCGATTGAAACCCATATTGGAGTAATCTATTTAACTTATTATTTAAATAATTTGATTTTGATTTTCTTACATATGGAACAAAACTAAAACCATGTTACACATCTAATAATAATAATAATAATCCCAACGGTTTTTACCCAGGGATTACAGGGCAAGCCTTTTCATTTGACACCTACCCCCTTTTTGAAAATCCAACGAACGATACAGATTTTATGACGGTGTTAAATATTTAACGCAAACATCTCCGAACTCGATTAAGAAGTTTCACTTCAAAAATTTTGCGAAATTCGAAAAAATTCGAATTAAATCGAATTTGCACCACCGAATTTCGAATCGAATAATCGAATGGTTGGGCAATGTTCGAAATTCGGAAAAAATCGAATTTTAACCCCCCACTACCCATCCCTATTCTGTTGGTCTAATAAAGTCCTCCCATATTAATATTTCTTTAATATCTATAATGTACACACATCGGTCTTTTACAATTTTATTATATACATAGAATTAAGCTTGAGAACTGCGAAATCGAAGCACATACTGTTCATTCGGCAGGGGAAAAACAGTTGATTTGTAAGTAGGCCATTTCCAAACTAAGTGCTATATTTTGTCCCCCCTTTTTAATTTTTTTATGGTGGTAAAAACGAAAAATCAAAAACAGCATTATACTTCATATAAAAATATTTCTCCCCGCTCAGGTTATTCGATAGTCACCCTGAAAAATAATAATAAAAATAAACAATGAAAAAAGGAGTAACTGTTTGTAAACGGCTGCCTTAACTTTTATTGTTATTTTCTATTTTCGCCGGAAAAATTTTATCAACATAAGCGTGGCTTTCGTATTATAATAATCTCCCTCCGAAATTTCCTGAATGTAATTTTTTTATTTCCTTGTTAAATAAGGCTCTTTAAAAAAAAAAAAATTTGCGAAATATTTCCAGAATGTCGCTTTTAGGCGAAAAAGGATTTTTTTATTTAAAATACTTATTTCTCCAAAAGTGCTCAAATGGCATAAAGCATCGTTCACTCAAAATCGGTACGCATGAAATGGGTTATATCTTTTTAATAGGTTTTCAGAAAATAATATTTAATATGTTAGAATAAAGAGAAAACATTCCGTTATAGATACATGTTAGCGAGAGTTTCATATTTTGCTTGGATAAATAAATAAGAGACAATTTCTTTGATAATGATAAAAATTATCTGTACACCCGTTCAAGAGAC
The DNA here is from genome assembly GCF_001687245.7 of Rhagoletis zephyria. Lineage (NCBI taxonomy): Eukaryota > Metazoa > Arthropoda > Insecta > Diptera > Tephritidae > Rhagoletis > Rhagoletis zephyria. The sequence continues at coordinate 69,033 of NW_016159147.1, forward strand.
TTGTGTAGTCAACTTGCTCTACTAAACTATATTTAGTTTATGTTTTTCCACGGCTCGCACATCTCTACTAATTTTGTTTTGAATAAATACCATGTATTTTTCGATTTGACTTAAATAGGTCATATTCGTAAATTGATGACTTCCAGAACTTTATTTACATCATTGGCTTCAAACCGATTTAAAGTTACCTGTGAATAATTATTTTTCATAAAAACCCACCAACACTTTACGAAAGGTCCAAAGTAAATGATACAATGAAATAACACTTTGTGCAAGCGCTCCTTCCAGCATATTTCTGGGGTCATATGGCCCATTGTTGAGTCTGATCGAGTTTTAATGAGACTGCCTCGATTCTCTTGTCATTTCATAGCCTTTTGACAACTGTGTCAACTTCTATAGATTTAGTTGTAAGAGGATATCACCCTGTTTCTTTTTAGCTTAAAACTTTTAACGTGGGAGTTGACCGAAGTCCAGTTTTAAACATTTTTTATTAGTCATTATTATAAAATACCACATTTAGTATGAACATTGGGGTAATGTAAACGGGTGCGGTGTTTGTTATAAAATGTATTTAATCTAACAGAATTTATATATTATAACTCGATAAAGTTTAAGTCTCGCCATACCTTGCATTCGTTGAACTGTGGATAACCGTTTTCCAATTCTCTCGCACGATCTTCTGAGAAGCCGTTTTTTTTCCTATTTCAGGTAAAGAGCCTTATCCTTAAGCTGGTGCGAAATGATGTCTTTTAATGATTAGCTCAACCCGTTAGATTAAGCAGAAGGAAACTATTCATTGATTTTTAGAGGATAAATATAAGTTTTTGGTATATTTAATTTTAATTTGATTTTTGATCTCGAAAATGTCGGATTTTCTACGAATTTGTTCAACATTATTTTTTGAGCAGCAACTTCCAACGCGAATAAAACCGTCAAATAAAAAGCCAGTACTATGAAATTTAAACCTCATAATGGTAGATCTATTGTCTAACGATCTGCATTGCAACTTTTTAATACATTCCAACAATTGCTCGAACGCGTACCGATTTTGAGTGAACGATGCTTTATATGGGAAATTATTGCCGATGAAAGATTAAACAAAAAGCCTGGCTTCCAAGAAAACCCATGAAATGAAACCATGAAAAATGTCATGAAGAAGGTGGAAAAAACTTCAACATAGGCCTATGTAATAAATGAGATTCAAAGTTTAAAAAGCATGCATTTAATGTTAAAAATTAGTACAATGCTTATCGGTTAGTCTACTTTTTTCTAATATTTTCTAAACTTATTAAATCCTTTAACTTACTTTTACCCCATTTCGCACCACCGTTGCGTTTTCGCAACAGCAGAACTAATTTTTTTTTAATAATAGATAAGCTGCAAAAATCTCACAATAGATTACGCCAAATGGTAGCTTGGCTTTTATATCATCAATTATATAAATAGGCAATCATGTTTCCTTTGCCTAATGCCTCCTAAATGTATGCTTTAATATTGATAGTGAATTAAAGAATCGTCCCTGCAAAAAATTGTGCGACTAATCTCTAAAGAGAGTATTCCGAGATTACTATCAATCAGGTACAATTGGGCATAAATTAGTCGCAACTAGTCTCATACGGGTACTATTGTGGATCATTTAGTCTCGATTCATCCATCACGGGTATATTTGGAGATCAATTAGTCCTCCTCATCTCTAACGGGTACTATTAACGATTTAATGATATGTACGCACTTTGTTAATGAAATTTCATGTGCGGCGCTGGCACATAGAGAGAGTATTCGCTTAACAAAACTGAGAACCCCGGTTCGAATCTCAGCTGGCGCAAATTTTTATTTTTATTTTTTAAAAGTGACTAGTCGCTTTTTATACCCGTTCGGGTATAAAGGTGAACAATTAGTCTCTTCATAGGACATGCTCGAACAAAAGCGATCAGTTCATTCCATATAAAGAGATCAAAAGTGGTATTAGTCGCATGCTCCTTTGCGATTGCTCCCGGAGTCATCCCGGATTAGTC
>NW_016159147.1:84544-94028 GCF_001687245.7 Rhagoletis zephyria
TGTTATGCTAAGTACTAAGCTAAACTCCCCTCCACTTAACCCATTCCAACAAATTTTATTTCAGCTCAACTCAACTCACATAAACTATCCTTAATTTTAGCGGTTGAATTTCAACCGCTGGGCGAACACTAGTTTTAGTAATTTGGTAAAAAAAAGTTTTTAATAGCAATTAGTCTTTTCTCCTTCCATGTTAAAAATAGGGCCAAATTTGGACCAATTTTGAAATGACTGCAATGGTGACACGCATAAAATTTTTTTTCTTCATATGGACATAAGTATGATGCCAAAAGGCCAAATTAACTTCCTGTGCATATATCCACCAAATAAGTTTTATCTACTGCGTCTGGGGCTGTGTGAATATAGGTTTTGCGAAAACGTTGGGACGATCCACTACTACCACCGTTAATGCAATACCGCAAAATAAACGGTACTTCCCCAAAATGCGTGGAAAAATCATTGTCTCATTCTTCTGATTTTTATTTGGCGCTGTTCCAAGCGAAGCCAAGTCGTTCTTCACTTGGTCTTTCCATCGCAGTGGGGGACTCCCTCTTCCTCTGCTACTACCAGCGGGTTCCGAGTTGAATACTTACAGAGCTGGAGCGTCGGTGTCTATTCGAACGACATGACCAAGCCAGCGGAGCCGCTGTATTTTAATTCGATGCACTATGTCTATGTCGTTGTACAGGTCACACAGTTCACCGTTCCATCCTCTTCGGTACTCGCCGTCGCCAAAGCGAAAAGGCCCGTAAATCTTCCGCAAAATCTTTCTTTCGAATACTGCAAGAACCGCCTCATCGGATGTTGTCATTGTCCATGCTTCTACGCCATATACCAGCACGGACATGATGTGTGACTTATAGAGTGTGGTTTTCGTATGTCGAGAGAGGACTTTACTCCTGACTTGCGATTCTGCGTTGGATTTCCATGCTGACATGCTTGTTCCCAAGTAAACGAAATTCTCCACTTTCTCTGAGTTACAACTGTCAACAGTGACGTGGGTCTGAAGACGAGAATGCGCTGACTGTTTGTTTAATGAAAGGAGATACTTCGTCGTGTACTCATTGACCACCAGACCCAATCGTCTTGCTTCATTATCCAGCTTGGAAAAGGCAAAAAAAAAGTTCGCGGTTCTTGTTACCAATGATGCCAATGCCATTGGAATACGCCAGCAATTGTACGCTCTTGTACAAAATTATTCCTGAGCGGTTCAGTTCTGCAGGTATTATTATCTTCTACAACATCAGATTAAAGAAATCACATGAAAAGTAGTCGCTCAACGACATTTTACACAGCCGTATCAATTTCGAGGGGATGCCAAATTCAGACATAGCGGCGTATAGGACACTCTTTTTAGGGCTGCCGAAACCGGCTTTGAAGTCCATAAATAGATGGTGAGTGTCGACCCTTTTCCCAACGGGCTTTTCCAAGATTTGGCGTATTGTGAATACCTGGTCTATAGAGGATTTGTCAGGTCTAAAGCTACACTGATAGGCACAACCAGTTCGTTGACGGTGGGCTTCAGTCTTTCACACAATACGCTCGATAAGACCTTGTAGCCTATGCTTATAAGGCTCAGCGCTAGTTGGCGCGTACGGCGGGGTTACCTTTCTTATGGATTGGGCGGATCGGCATAAGAGCTGATAAAATTCAGAGGGGTGGAAAAGTGTGCCCTCCAGTATTTTTTATTTTTTTTTATTTATTTGTTTTTATTTATTTATTTTTATTTGTTTATTTTTATTTATTTATTTATTTGTGTATGTTCCTGACATCGAACACTAGGTCCCTATGGTTGTTCTTGCAGGAGTTCGCCCTGGTTTTGAAACCTTCCCTAAATCGCCTAATTGTCTGGTAAAATTTCGGGCGTTTTTCCTGTCGGCCAGCGTACCTGTCATTACCTTATTGCAAAACAAAAAACCTGCGTCAGATGAAAGATGAAATCTTGCCTTCCGTGCCATATGTTTTGATGCCTATCATAAAACAACATAAAAATTTATTATTTATTAGATATTTAATTAACTTAAATTTTCCTTCAACACAACCTAAATTTCATATTTTTTGTAAACAAAAATATAGTTTAGGTTTTAATTGCCTAAACAGAGTGTTTTTCAAAGTTTTTTAGGATATTGTCTCGCCCAAAGTAATAGTAGTGGATTCTCCCAACGTTGCGTTTTCGCAACGGCCCATCCTAGGAAGCCCAATGTGACTAAAATTTTTTTGATCACTTCTCCATCGTTTTTAGGCCTAAAATAGCGGATGTACTACAATTTACTAAAAAAATCCAAAATTCTTTGCCTCTGGGATGAAATGGGTTAAAACAGTAACATTCTGGAAAATATGTTACAAAAATTCAAAAAAATATTCTAGAAATTGGCGTGGCTATATTAAAACCAAAGTTCAAAAATTTTGACTTTATTGTGGATTTCGCCAGAATATCCATATGGATTGAAAATGTTGTGGAACAAGTATTGTTAACGAAGCGATGTTCTGCCCAAATCCGCAATAAAATCTGCGTTTTGCAATTGTCAAGCCCATTTCTAGGGGTTTGTCGCCTTAAAGAAAAATCTTGCCATACAAATATTATATCTAGGTAGGTATTCTATCGGAATCCGCAATAAAATTTTACTTTTTGCAAAAACCCGATCTTTAACACCCTACCAAATATATCTTAACATAAGTTTTCGAAAAAAAATTACAAACAATTGTTGATTCTCACACAATAAACAATCTCGTCATAAAGAAAAATATTTCAAAAATAGTTCTTGAAAAGCCCCCATTTTTTTGAACCACGTTTTTTTTAGAGAATTAAACAAGGATAAGATGGTATAATTTTAGATCCCTAATTTACTGGTCTGCACTATGCAAATCAACTTCAAAAAGGTCAACTGTTAATAGCTAAGTTAGCTTTAGGGCAATCTTGACCACCTTATATATAGAAATATTAAACCCGTTTATTTAGCTTTAAAACGACGTTAAGATGAAGTCTCTACGATGAGCAGAACCCGAGATATAACGATTTGAAGGAGTACATGATTAGTTAGAATCACGAAAATATGCAAACATTGACAGATCATATCTCCGAAGAAAAAAATTCCTCGAACACGTATTACCTTATTTCATGTATAGAACCCACAAAAAAATTTGAAGCGAATCGGAGTCATGACATAATTCTTTTACGAAATCCGTCCGACTTAAAAAAGAATGGCTCATATATTCTTACAATTTGTCGTGATTTCATCTCTACTTTAGATTTAAATGATCATATACAGTATATTTTGCTTTGCTGCCTCTATGTTTAAGTGCACATTTAAGATACCTACCCCAAAATGCGCATCAAAAGCATTATTTTTAACATTTGGAAGGAAACTGCTCCGATAGATGCATTCAACATACCTGCACATTGGCGATACCTGCCTTAAAAATTGTGCGACTAGTATCAATTATCAATAAAAGTATTACGTTTACCTGCACTGGTCCTACAATTACCTAATTTCACAACCTTTTATTTATTTTGCTCATCTCGCAGAACAACGAAAATGGCTATCAACTTATGTAGTTATATAGATAATTTCGCTTGCAGTAATTTCTACATGGTAAGTGCTCCGCCAATATTTGGTTTCATAGGGATTCGGATACCTTCCTCATTGAAGTAGTAAAGAAAATTCGCTTAAGTGCCTTTTTCGGTTATGTGCACAAGTTTTTCGTGCAAAGAAGGATGTGCAGCTAAGCAAAATATACTGTACCAATTTTAGATACTTTTTGTGGAAAAGGTGCCGAAATATTTCATAGTAAAGAAAATTTTCCAGAAACTGAAATTAAATTTTTTTAAATAAATGATTTACAATTTAATGTTAAATTTTGCCAAGATTTAAGAAAGAGAACTTTGATAATGAAATTTTTTAAAGCTGTTTCGGCTTTCGAGCCAAAGGCAATTATTTAAAAAAAAAAAAGCAATTTTGCCCGCACTAAACGATTAACTGCTAGGGAACTGGGATATTTCCATACCCCATATACCATATACGTAAACGTATTTTTTAAACAAACCTTCTTGCAGAGAACTTATTTAATTTGCAAAAGCCGGGAAAAAAACATTTGCTTGCTTGTAAATAAATTCAAAACTTGTATTGCTCACTTCATTTCAAACGTTTGTTTTGAAAGTTTATAAAAATTAAATTGATCGAAAACAAAAAGCAAAATCAAATAAAAGTAAAAGAATCAACATCGAACTGCGTCAAAATGAAAATAAGGGAGCACGAATTTCGATGTGAACCAAAACTCTCTGGGAAGACAATACCTGTAATTATTGTACCATGTATTGTACCTATAAAATTGTTTCCTAAAGCCGATATGAAAAATGCAAAAGCCATTAATCAGGAATATAGGGCATTAACTGACTATGCAGGTTACCTGAGAAATTAATTGAATGGGTTGATGTTTCCAAATGTGTTTTATGTCGCGTTGAGCGCATTATTTTCAATTAAAAATTGAATTAATCCCGAAAACAGGAATAAGTTGGCTATAAAGACGGTTGGACATTTAATCTGCTAATACTCTACTGCTGCTTTGTATTTTTACTTTTCGTAATTCAGGGTTAATGATTGAACGACGATTTTTGTTCATACGTAATTTTTTCTATAAAACTGCAAACTTTCGGGTATGCAGTTTTATAGTCTATTCAATTTTAGGAATACAAAGTGGAAGTATGAAGTGGCTTAAAATCGGAATAATTTTCGGGAGCTTTTCTCATTGAGGGTGCATCCCTTTTTTCTATATAAAGCATACTCAAATTTTGTGTACATACAATTACGATCTTTATAAAGAAAACACACGAAAATAAAAAAGTAAAAAAAACAAACGCGAATTCCTAGCCACTTTAAACTTGCACTTTATTATACTAAAATTTAATGGACTGTAAACTGCATATCCGAAAGTTTACTAAAAATCCTAACAAAGTTTTCAACTTTAATGAACATTTTTTGTAGAAAGTTTGAAACTTTGATTTTCATGGTTTTGGTTGTTGAATTGACTACATTCTTATAAAAAAGCCAAAATCACACAAATGGTTACTAAATTGTCAATATGTCGCGGTGCTATTTTGTGAAGTGTCCCAGCCAGCACAGAAACGTAAATTTTGCCGACAGTGCAGTTTAGTTCAATTTTCCGTATCGGAAAACGCATACAAAAAACTCCTACAGTTATCATCAATTTTCGAATCCGGAAAACGTTCGAAAAAGATGATGTCATTTGAAAGCAATAATTGTATTTTATTTGCTCAAGGTAAACATTTGAAAGCATGCATGCGTAGTCGGCAGTAGCTGAGCGTGCAGAGCAGTGTGTCGCTATTTGTTAGCTTCCAGAAGGTGCCGGGTTCGAATTCCGTCAGGCGCTTCCTAATTTTATTTTATTTCTTTTGAACCATGAAAAAGTATCTGCGAAATGCAGAAGGAAAACGTATTGAACGAAAAATTCTATCAGACAAATTTCAGAAAAAACAGCCGAAAACGTTTCCGTTTCACATACTTTTGTTTGTACATACGTCTCTGCCGCACACACACTTTAGTGCGAAAACGGATCGTCAAAGTATCCGGAAATGAAATCAGTAAACGGACAAAAATCCGCACTTCATCCTTTTTTTGTCTTTTTTCGGATCGGTTTTCGGATTTTTTTTCTTCTTATTTGGCGCTGTAACCGCCTAAGCGATTTTGGCCGAGTTCAACAAAGCATGCCAGTCGTTTCTTTTCTATGCCAACTGGCGCCAAGTGAAGCCAAGTGCATCTCCACCTGTTCTTTCTATCTCAGTGGGGGCCTTCCTCTTCCTCTGGTACCCCCAGCGGGTTCCGAGTTGAATACTTTCCGAGCTGGAGCGTCGGTGTCCATTCGCACGACATGACCAATCCAGCGGAGCTGCTGTATTTTAATTTGCTGCACTATGTCCATGTAAAACTCATACAGCTCATCGTTCCATCGTCTGCGGTACTCGCCGTCGCCAACGCGTAAAGGCATGTAAATCTTCCGCAAAATCTTTCTCTCGAATACTCCAAGAGCCGCCTCATCGGATGTGGTCATTGTCCTTGCTTCTGCGCCATATACCAGCACAGGCATGATGAGTGACTTATAGAGAGTTTCGTACGTCGAGAGAGGACTTTACTCCTGAATTGTCTACTCAGTCTAAAGTAGCACTTGTTGGCAAGAGTGATTCTGTGTTGGATTTCCATGCTGACATTATTATCGGTGTTAATGCTGGTTCCCAAGTAAACGAAATTCTCTATCTTCTCCAAATTATAACTGTCAACAGTGACGTGTATGCAAAGGCGCGAATGTGCTGACAATTTATTTGATGACAGGAGATACTTCGTCTTGTCCTCGTTTACCACCCGACCCATTCGCTTTGCTTCCTTATCCAACTTGGAAAAGGCCGACGCGCGGTTTTTGTTACCGATGATATCGATGTCATCGGCATAAGCCAGCAATCGCACGCTCTTGTAGTAAATTGTTCCTGAGCGGTTCAGTTCTGCAGCTCTTATTATCTTCTCCATCATCATATTAAAGAAGTCACATGAAATGGATTCGCCCTGTCAGAAACCCCGTTTGGTGGCGAACGGCTCGGAGGGGTCTTTCCCAATTCTGACGTAGCTGGTGGTATTGCTCAACGTCATTTTACACAGCCGTATCAGTTTGGTGGGGATGCCAAATTCAGACATTGCGGCGTATAGGCAACTCCTTTTAGTGCTGTCGAAAGCGGCTTCAAAGTCGACAAATAGGTGGTGAGTGTCGATTCCTTTCTCGCAGGTCTTTTCCAAGATTTAGCGTATGGTGTGTATGTACGAGTACATACATATATCTAATATATGTATGTATGTACACTTTGTACGATTTGTTTTGTAAAGTTATATTTTCCCAATAATTTTTGTGATAATTCATTAAGACAGTGAAATACCTCGTAATATTGTTCCACTTGCTAAAATAAGGATAAAATTATAGGGTACTGGTCTGTAATTAAATACATTTATTAAAATACAGAGTATGCATAAATTAAAGGATATATAAAAAAGGATATTTCTATTGAGCGTAGTTCATAAAAGAAAGAATGCATATAAGAAAGGGTTTCCGTGAACTTGTGTTTATAATATGCAGTAAGTATCTATTGAATAAATATTTTATAAAGAAAATGGTTCCTAACAGCGAGTTTTAATTTATTTGCACATTGACTTGCATTTAGGCACATTTTTTCGGTAAAATTAGGCACAATTTTAAATTTTGATTTACCATCACTGTCGCTCATACATATCTCGTTTGCCTTTGTGAGGTCGTGTTTGATCGGCACTGATGTACAGAATTTTCGCGTAGCTATGCGCTCTATTTGGCGATGAAAAAGGCTTATGCTTGTACGGATTTGTATTTTTGATGTGTATCCATCTTTGGTTTGGGTAGGGGTAAAATTTGCGAAGTTGTAACGCATATCCCAGCAGCAAATTTCGAAATTATTCAGTATTCAGTATTTTTAAATTCATTTAGAAGCGCCCTGTGTTTACTTGCTATTGTAAATGGTTGCATACAATTAGGCATATGCAAAGTAAGAGGAAATGCGTACAATTTGTTATTACTTCCGATTATGCAAACTCCGACATGCGTACGGCTTTGTACCTACATATATGTATACATACTTAAACCCAGAATATTAACCTTATTTTTTATTCCTTTAATGCTAACGTTCGCCTGTGAGGCTACTTTGAAAAAACTTCAAATTTATTTAAAAAATGGACTTAAACATATATCATATATTTCTGAAGTAAGAAAATAGAATAATTTTTTAATACTAATTAAAATAATTCGTACTGAAATTTAGCACATATTTTATCATCTTTTTGAGAGGAGTAATTTTAAGAAAAAATAAATATTTTAAAATGAACGAACTCAAATATTCCATAAATTATCTTAAAGGTAAAGTTGAAGACGGCATACGGTAAGGCGCTTGTCGGTGCGGGTATTTTAATTTCTATCGTGTGCGTTTGTTATGTGCGAGAGTAAAACGCTCTGTTTTTACTCGTTTTACTTGGACACTAGTACATTTACATTTACTATTTGATTCCGCTTTTGACAATGCCTTGTGTTTGTGGTCAAAAGATCGACCGCATAAAGTCTAAGATTCAGTGCATTAAATGCAATGATTTTTTTCATGCAAAGCTAATCTATCGAAAACTGACTTGGATTTCTTGCAAAAATGTAATCGGCCATTCTATTGTGACGTGTGTCAGTCTGTGCGTTGTGTTCGCTCGCCCCCGCTGATTAACGCTGCCGCTAAAACATCTAATACCGAAAGTCGTAATGCATTCGAAATGCACTCCCAACGCTCGCAAGTTCAATGCACTTCACCCATGCTCACTACCCAATAACAATAAACTATCGGAACTGGGTTTGAGAAGCAGAAAGGTAATGTCTCTGATATAATGCAAACTGTGCTTAGAGAAATCGCTGCTTTAAGAGCTGATCATCAAAAAGCTCTCTCGTTAATCAATGCTCTTCATGAGGACAAGTTGCTGCTTATAATAAAAGTGGAGGGGTTACAAGAACAACTTTAGTCTGTTCAGAAAACGTTATTTGAAAACAATCTCGCGCTTGCCGTTGGTATGTTGTCCCAAAATGTCACACACTTAAGAGAAAATGTATCTCTGCTCTGCAATGACATAAAATCTGGCTCTCTTAAGCCGCCGTCGCCGCTACCTGTCCCTGAGAATAAACATCACTCTACTACCAGTTCTTTGCCTGCTGCTGATGATGCCGTAGATAAATTGCTGCCGTTATCATATGCTAATGCTGCTGCTGCTGCTTTTGACTCCTCTCAATCAGCTTTAGCTAACGCAAAAACGCCTCTTCTGCCTGCTACTTCTACTTCGCGTTGCCCTAACTCCCGATTTACATGATTCAAGTACTTGAAAGCAATTCTTGCTCATCCTCTTTTGTGTTTTCTATTTGCTTTTGCGGAGGATGGTTCCGTGCGCAGAAGTGGAAAACTTTTGACTGCCATTCACCTGGGAGTGGCCAGAAGAGATTCTTGTCCGTACGGTTCAAATCGCAGCTCACAACGTCCGGATATTTATATCCACGTATCCTCTGGGTAGCAACCAAACACCCGTTTGGGAGCGAGCTAAAGTGAGAAGGCGTAAAACTTCGCGTGCGCTGGGTTTGGGTCCCGCCACGTTAAAACCCCGCCCAATGAAAAGAAGCAAACAGCCTCGGATGAGACCCCCTTTTTCTGATGACGACCACGGCAAACGTATAAAGGACTATGATTTAAGGGTATGCACCTGGAATATCCGGACCCTTAATGGGGAAGGTGCCTCTGCCCGGCTGGTTGATGTCCTCGGGAAGACAAAGGCTGACATCACCGCCATCCAAGAAATGCGATGGACGGGGCAAGGTAAAGTAAGCGTGAAGCCTTGCGACGTCTACTACAGTTGCCACGTAAAGGAGCGCAAATTCGGTGTTG
>NW_016159147.1:94821-95739 GCF_001687245.7 Rhagoletis zephyria
AGAAGTTGCCTTTATGCCGCGATGTCTGAATTTGGTATCCCCGCGAAACTAATACGGCTGTGTAAAATGACGTTGAGCAATACCACCAGCTCCGTCAGAATAGGGAAGGACCTCTCCGAGCCGTTTGATACCAAACGAGGTTTCAGACAAGGGGACTCCCTTTCGTGTGATTTCTTTAATCTTATGTTGGAGAAGATAATAAGAGCCGCAGAACTGAACCGCTCAGGCACAATACTTTATAAGAGCGTACAATTGCTGGCGTATGCCGACGACATCGATATTATCGGTAAAAACAAGGGCTACGTCTGTTCTGCCTTCTCGGGATTGGATAGAGAAGCAAAGCGAATGGGTCTGGTGGTGAACGAGGACAAAACGAAGTATCTCCTGTCAGCACACAAACAGTCAGAGCATACGCGTCTTGGCACCCACGTCACTGGAGTCCCACTGCCAGGGAACATTTTTTTACATCTTTTTTTTGTTCTTTTAAATATTATTTCAATGTTTGTTATTTTATTATAGTTGTTGTGGCCTTTTAAGTTAAAATTAAACTCCAAAAATTTCATTAATAACGAAATTTTTATATGAAATACCATAAACAAAAAAATATAATACAACTAAATTTAATAAAATAAAATAAGATAATGTTTATGTTTAAATAAAAATATAAAATAAAAAAAAAATTGGTATTGTTGTAGGCTGATCGATCTACTTCTCCATGTGCAAGAAAAAGACTTTTTTCTCCACTTCTTTGCCCAACGTTTCGCTAACTACCTTAGCATCATCAGGGGCGATTCTTTATTGTAAATATCAACAAAAANATTGGTATTGTTGTAGGCTGATCGATCTACTTCTCCATGTGCAAGAAAAAGACTTTTTTCTCCACTTCTTTGCCCAACGTTTCGCTAACTACCTTAGCAT
>NW_016159148.1:0-16146 GCF_001687245.7 Rhagoletis zephyria
CATCATTTTGACGTAATGCCCTCCACGGCGAAAAACTCAGCTGACGCCCCAACACCACCTTGTTAAATACACCATGGTTTTACCTTTTTATGATTAGGTTCTTTCCCTAACAATCCGGACCGGATCCGATAATTAGAGAATAAGCGAAAAGTTTGCTGTATAAGCCAGAAGTACGGGAACGTAAAAAACCACATTTCGTGCCCAGAATTTGTGAAACAGCTAGTGATGTGCTGAATTTTCGGTACCCAACACTTAAAAAAGATTTCGGTACGCAATACTTCCTTTTCGATACCCGATACCGATTCTTTACATTAAACCTTCGCATTATATACATTTCAAGTTTAGAAAAAACTTTAATTGCTAATTTATATGATATCGGCTAAAACACTTAAACTTATCGCAACAGAGAAATATTATTTGATCAGTTTTAATCTTAGTTGATCCAACGATCAAGAAAAATGCTTTTACGGATGAAGAAGCCTTTCAGAGGGGAGATTCTGTAACCAGTTAGCGACAAGTTTCGGATCGATATCGCACTTGTTGACGTAAAAATATTTTATATCATACCTCAACAAAACCGATGCCGATTAGAAAATTGTCGTTTTCTGGTTACAGAATCTGCCCTAGGCTTACAAAAATGATATCGTCCGATTTAGCTGGAACAAAAATGCTTCAAACAAGTAAGAGTTTCTCTGCATTATGGCCTCAAACCGACATATATACATCTTTCATTTGAATCCGTATGGAAAGCTCTGTTGGCTCCTACATTCGGGTTTTTATAGGCGAGTCTGCCCTGAACCGTTTTTTTCATATTTTTGGCCTATGTGCGCATTTATTCGAAACCTAAATGTTTCGGTACCGAGCATCGAGAGTATTGGATACTTTTAAATCGGTACCGAATATCGATCAATACTTAAAAGTATTGACTCAGCACTTCACTAGAAACAGGCAACATGTAAACACAAAACAGCTGATATGCACTTTGACGCTTTATCCGTTTTTACCCCACGAACCAAAAATACAAGATCACGTAAGAACGCGACGTTGTATTTGTAACTGGTTTTGAGAAAAAAGTTTGCGAAAGCGGGTTCGTCAGCTGAGCGTTTGTTTACATCACAAGCACCACTATTTTACACTTTCATTCAAGTAAAGAAGAGTTAATTCAACATGACAACACATTTTAAAGCATTTTGTTGCATCATTTTACCCAAATTGTGCGTTTAAAGTGGCTGACAATAATTTTTGCTAATTTTAAAACAATCAGCTGTTCAGCAGAAAACGTAAACAAACATGCAAGTGCAACAACAATTTCAAGGAATAAGCAGCAGTGCCGCCAATTGTTTGGCATATTTAAACAAAGTTGATCAAAAACCCAACGAAAGCTAAATGGCATTTAAACAACAATCCACAATTAAACTTAAGTGCCGTTTAAATATTCATTTGAAATTGGCCCTTAGACTATAACATCCTTAGGTTGCAAACAGAGTGGAAGCGAAGCCGAAGATGAAGACGAAGCCGAAGACGAAAAACAGTGCAGTAGTAGACATATGAAAGTGATCACAGTGCAAGCAAAGACGAAGACGAAGATGAAGACGTTGCGCAAGCGGCCAGCTTGAAACAGTGCGGTACTGTTTTCAAAGACGACTCGCTTGCTGTGATGAGTTGTTTACAATTTATTTAACTGTTTGCAATTGTGAAAAAACGCGTTTTTCAAGAAATTGGCTAAATTTTTGGCAAAATGTGATTAAACGTATTAATTGGCATTCTTGTATATTCGAAAAATGTCTGTCCGTCTTGCCGTAACACATAATATAACTGGCGAAATTCTCCAAAAGTTGTCCTATACAAATTATTTCATGAATTGCTGTTTTTTCTTTATTTTCTTTTGATTTTATCTAAAAAAAAAGGGTTTTATTTAGAAACAAATCTTCATATCATTCATCTTCCACTATGTACACTCGTCAGCTTGCCCGCAGCGCAAGCAATTCGTCTTCGGCTTCGTCTTCGTCTTCGTCATCGGCTTCGCTTCCACTCTGTTTGCAACCTAACTTTTGACGACAAAACTCAGCCTTAGAGAGCCTTTACTTACTGACTTTCTTACTTTTTATTTCTTTAACCAATTTACCAAGCTCAGGTAGAAACAAAGAGTAACTCCAGGCATTTTTCGTTTTAATAAGACCCGATAAATAAGTCGCTTAATTTTAAAGGGATTTGTTAAACTTTTTGAAATATTTTGCTAAACTTTATTTTTCGACCGCGGCAGCACTGAACCACGGCCTAAATCTTGCAATCATGATAAAAACTAGGAATGTTCGATATCGTATCGATTATTCTGAATATCGATAATTCATCGGACGATAATCGATTTTTCGAATCGATATTCCAAGGTCGATATATCGAAGACATCGATACTTTACCCGCAATATCGATATTTAAGTTGTAATTTATTTTTCATCTACAAAGAAGCGTATGGAAAAATACTAATGTAGGTTTAATCAACAGCTTGTGTGATTTATTTAGCTCTTAAGTTTGGCAATCCGCTTTATGAGCTGTTTTTGCTTATGCGTAAAAGCACATTTGGCGCATTTAGCTCTAAATGGTACTCTAAATCCATACAAAATTCGTCACCTAAATGGAATTAAATGCAACTCCAGTTTTCCATTAAGAATCTAAATGCTAAAAGCAACCCTGCGATCGTCCAAAATTTCCACGATTCGAACATGGTTTAATGAGAAAAAGTGGCAACATTGCTTTTTCGCGTGTACAGTGGCTAGCTGCGTTTCAGTGATCGTCGATCAAGATTTCATTTATTATTTTCCATTATTAGGATAAAGAAAAGTTACGCAAATGCAACATCGATGTGATGCTGATATCTTTGCCTTTTCAGTACGGTTTTTTGAACATTATCTTCTACATAAGAATTGATCGTAATAGATACGGATTTGAATAAGCGACTGGAACACGGCTGTTTGTCAAAACCATACGATTTCGAACTCCCGTAAATGTACATTTGCTAAATGCGATAACATGAACGCTCTTCGAAAACATATGTTCGAAAGTGCTAAATGTTGCATTTTAAATGCAGAAAAAACGCTGCATTAGTCGACCGGCATGCCGTTTTAATCCTCAGTAGATATACAAGATGGAAATGACACAATTAGGTGAGTTAACAGGCAGGTCTAATATTCTATTCAATTGGAAGTAGGAATTTCAACATCGATTTTTCCGATATCGATATTGTTCAGCCCGATATATCGCCATATCGATTTTACATGCAATGAATTAAATCGATTCATGATATCGATACTTTCTTAAATATCGAAAATTCCTAATAAAAACCAAGGCGAATTTATACAGGGTGGTGTTGTTGGCGAATTTAGATTTTCGCCGCGGTACTTCCTAATGTCAAATTGATGTGTTTGTTGTAATATGAATTCGCCTTGTTTACAACAAACACAACATTTTGACATTAGGAAGTACCGCGGCGAAAATCTAAATTCGCCATCAACACCACCTTGTATAAATTCGCCTTGATAAAAACATTATTTACAAGGTAAATTCCACCATGGTAAATTCATTCTCTCTTGATGATTTTTTTCTGACGCTTGCCAGCATTTTAAAATCATATAAAATTGAAAATAAAAAAAAATAGATTGTTCACAATTATCGTTGTTTGAGATTGAAAATGAAAATGTGTGTGAGTTTATGTTTTGAAGTTTTAAATATATTGTTGGCAAACGTCAGACTGCCTCTCAATGGTTTTACCCAAGGTGTATTTAATAAGGTGGTGTTAGCCGTATATAAGTAAAAAATGACACTAACAAATTATACGCAGATGTCCATACTGTCATTGGTATGAGTTACAACAAACACATCATTTTGACATAATGCCCTCCACGGCGACAAACTCAGCTGACGCCACAACACCACCTTGTTAAATACACCATGGTTTTACCTTTTTATGATTAGGTTCTTTCCCTAACAATCCGGACCGGATCCGGTAATTAGAGAATCAGCGAAAAGTTCGCTGTATAAGCCAGAAGTACGGGAACGCAAAAAACCACATTCGTGCCCAGAATTTGTGAAACAGCTAGTGATGTGCTGAATTTTCGGTACCCAATACTTAAAAAAGATTTCGGTACCCAATACTTCCTTTTCGATATCCGATACCGATTCTTTACATTAAACCTTCGCCATTATATGCATTTCAAGTTTAGAAAAAACTTTAATTGCTAATTTATATGATATCGGCTAAAACACTTGAACTTATCGCAACAGAGAAATATTATTTGATCAGTTTTAGTCTTAGTTGATCCAAGGTTCAAGAAAAATGCTTTTACGGATGAAGAAGCCTTTCAGGGGGGAGATTCTGTAACCAGTTAGCGACAAGTTTCGGATCGATATCGCACTTGTTGACGTAAAAATATTTTATATCATACCTCAACAAAACCGATCCCGATTAGAAAATTGTCGCTAACTGGTTACAGAATCTGCCCCCAGACCTACAAAATTGATATCGTCCGATTCAGCTGGAACAAAAATGCTTCTNGGCCGACGAATTGAGAGAATGAATTTACCTTGTAATGTTTTTATCATGCACAAAACAGCTGATATGCACTTTGACGCTTTATCCGTTTTTACCCCACGAACCAAAAATACAAGATCACGTAAGAACGCGACGTTGTATTTGTAACTGGTTTTGAGAAAAGAGTTTGCGAAAGCGTGTTCGTCAGCTGAGCGTTTGTTTACATCACAAGCACCACTATTTTACACTTTTATTCAAGTAAAGAAGAGTTAATTCAACATGACAACACATTTTAAAGCATTTTGTTGCATCATTTTACCTAAATTGTGCGTTTAAAGTGGCTGACAATAATTTTGGCAAATTTTGGTTTTCGTTGTTTTCTTTTCGCTCGTTTTCCAGTGAAACAAGATTGCGTAGAACCCGCTAAAAAAAATCGAATTTTTTCACTCTCTTGTTCTTACGTGATCTTGTGTATTTCGTTCATGGTTTTCACCCGGAGAAAAACTCCACGCTGTTTTGGGCAGGAAGAAGAAGACACTTACGATCCAATTTTCGCTCTCTATTACCCCCCAATAAACATTTAGGTTTGAGCTCAACTTGAGGTTAAGTTGAGAACTAAGGTATTTCTCTAATCTCCAACGTTGTTTCTCAACAGTGNGCTATATATAAACTACTTAGCTTTCAACAAAAACCTTATTCAATAGTAAATTTCAAATATTTTAACCATATTTTGAATAGGAACTTGTATCTTTTTACCATCTGCAAAACTGACGAAGTGGCAACCATCTAAAGAAAGAAGAAACCTAACAAACATTTAGGTTTGAGCTCAACTTGAGGTTAAGTTGAGAACTAAGGTATTTCTCAAATCTTCAACGTTGTTTCTCAACAGTACCTCAAGTGGAGGATCATAGCGTTCTCAACGAAAAGGGCATTTTTCTTTGTATGAAAAAAGGATTGTTTCTCAAGTTGAGAAAATGCTAGTTCTCAACTAGAACTCAAATGTAAATCTCCAATTGGTCTCAAACATATCATTGAAATAGTGAAATTGAAATAGTAAAATACCTTATACCAATGATGGGCAAAACGCTACTCGCGAGTAGCGTCTGCGTCGCAGCGCTTATACGTATACAGAAACGACGCAGCGAATTTCAATTCGGTCTGCTTTCAGTTTTCATGAGAGTGATACCACGCTTCGCTGTTGAATATTTTTATTCGTAATTTCAGCGCGTTGTTGCCACCTATATATGTAACAATGCCCAAAATGGCTGCGTATGAGTGCCAATTACAATTTTCGGTTTTAAGAAAAGCCAATAATGCCCAATGCTTGTTATGTGGTAATACGACTACTTGGAATCGTTCTTTTAATATAAGGCGACATTATTTGTCATGGTAAAAAAGTCAAACTGCCGAACTGTGTAAACCAATTTAAAGTTTTTTGTAATGGGTTTTATGTATATATGTATGTACGATACGGCAATTTAATATATTTAGTATACTTTATTGAATACTGAGTTTTTTACAAAGTTTAGAAATTTTAAATTCGTGAATTTTGTTGTTGAATAAACTATCATTTTTTAAAACATTAGTTTAATGAAATTAAATTAAAAAACTTTTCATGCACGTACATATGTACTTATAAAAATTAATTTCATAATTCATTATTTGAAATTATTTCTTCATTATTTTTTCATTATATTTTATTATTTTCGTTTCATGTTCATAATACAAATTAAAAGAGCGTTTTCTAACACGCGCAAAAAACGACGCACTTTTGTACAATATAGAAAAGTGGCAACTGTTACTCAGCGCGATTCACGAATACCATGACAAAATGAGACTGTATTGGTGTGCCCATCTATGCCTTATACCTTTTTGATTGAAACGACATGCACGCGTAGATGAATTTAAATATTAATTTTTCATTTTATTACTCCTTTTGTATTATGTAGTTAATCAATATCGTATTACAATAATTCACTTCACAGTATACAGTCCGAGAGTAATTTTGCCACTTGATGCATTTCGCGTTTTATTTTCTTTCAAGAATAATTGAGGATACTTTGAAGATTATTTACTTTTCGTTGGTAGTTTTCCCCTCTATATAGCTTTAGTTTTTCACTTGATAATTAAAAATTGTTGTTGTTGTTGTTGTAGCGCCTACTAAGCCCCGTTCGGGGCGGTTCATCCATCGACGTTGTCGTCTATTTCAGCTAGGGGGAGGGAGGCCCAGGAAGTGTGCCTCCCATAGGGACAGGGGCGTTAGCTGAGTGGGATTCTCAGGGCATGTGAAGAGGTGCCGGGAGTCATGTGGCGACTCTCCACATGCCGGGCATTGGTTGGGCACATCCTCGTTGATTCTGCTCAGGTAGCTGTTGAGCCTGCTGCAATAGCCAGAGCGAAGTTGGGCTAATGTAGTGCGGGTCTCCCGAGGCAGACAAAGTTCTGTCCCGTCCACGTCCGGTGGTTGTGTGCCTAGAACGGCATTCACAGGGCGGGAGTCTACATAACTGGAGACTGATTCCCTGTGAATGCCGTTCAGGGCCTGTCGGTAGGTTAACGGGTCCAGAGGTTGTTTAATATACCTCTGGACTTCGTCTGTCAGTTCGTAAAGATGCCTCCTGACGTGCCGTGGGGAGGGCTCTTCCGCGAGCAGTTGCCCGCTTGGATGGCCACGTCTGTGGCTCCCAGCGAGGAACTGCTAGCAGATCATTATGTTATGCTCCTTTACTGGGAGCATCTGGGCCTCGTCGTGAAGGTGGTGTTGAGGCGTCATCAGGAGGCATCCTGTCGCAGTTCGTAATGCCGTGTTTTGGCAGGTCTGCAGCTTCATCCACTGCGTCCTGCTAGTCCCCGGCGACCATACGGGCGCTGCGTAGTTCAGAACCGGCCGGCCAATTGCCTTGTATGTTGCCAACAACGTTTCTTTATCTTTGCCCCAAGTGCTGCCGGCCAGCGACTTGAGGACATTGTTGCGGCTCTGTACTTTGTTGACAATTGCGGTTGTATGCGCCGAGAAGGAGAGCAGACTGTCGAAGGTAACTCCGAGGATTTTCGGGTTTTTCACCGTCGGTATTGTTACGTCATCGACGTGAATACCCAGTGGCAGTCTGACCTCCTTCGTTCAGGTGGTGAAAAGGGTTGCCGAGGTTTTCGCAGGGGATAGGGCAAGGCTCCTTGCAGTGAAGAAGCGAGAAAGTTCGGAGAGGTAACCGTTTACTTTTGAGCACAAGTCATCAATTCCATTCCCAGACGCCAGGATCGAACAATCGTCAGCATACGAGACTATATTAACACCCTCTGGTGGCTGAGGAACCTTTGATATGTAATAATTAAACAGTAGCGGGGACAGGACACCACCCTGTGGTACCCCCTGTTTAATTTTACTTGGCTTGCTGGTTTTGTCTCTGTAGATTACTGACGAGTGTCGACCACTCAGATAATTCGCCGACCACCGTTTGAGTCCCTGTGGGAGCGAGGAGGCCTCTATGTCTTCTAGTAGCGTTGAACGACTGACAGTGTCGAACGCCTTGGACAGGTCCAACGCTACTAGAATAGTTCTCTCACAGGGGCGGTTTCGGTTTAGGCCACGAGTTATCTGAGTGTTTATGGCGTTAAGTGCTGTTGTTGTACTATGCACTTTACGGAACCCATGTTGATGCTTCGCTGGGGTCAGGTTTTTCGTGAAGTACGGGAGCAGCAGTGCCTCGAGTGTCTTCGCTACCGGGGAAAGGAGAGTTATCGGGCGATAAGACTCTCCTTTGTTGGCTGGTTTCCCCGGTTTGAGCAGTGGCACCACTCTCCCCATTTTCCAGATGTCTGGAATGACGAGAGTGGTCATTGACAGGTTGAGGACCTCCGCTAGCTACGCTACTCCCGCAGGACCCAAATTTTTCAGCATCAACATGCATATTCCGTCGGGTCCAATGGCTTTGGAGGCTTTCGCCTTCCCGATGGCTACCCTTACCTCACCGCTGGTGAAAACAAGAGGCGCACTAGGTTTTGGCATTTTGTGCAGCCTTCTGGTCACTCGACGTTTGGCTTTATCCACCGGAGGATGCAGAATGAACTGCCGGCTAAAATAGCTCGCGCATCTCTCCGGGTCCGATGAAGCGTGGTCACCAAAGTCTATCTCGACTCTGTCGTCGCGCTTCGTCGGGTTGGACAACGACCTCACGGTTGACCAAAGCTTGCTCACACCCGAGGCGAAGTTGCAGGTCTTCAGATGCTCTTCCCATTTCTTTCGCTTATGTACGTTCACAAGTTGCCGAATCTCCGAATTGAGATCCCTAATACGGGGATTTCCGGGATCGGCCTGACGAAGGTTGTCGCGCTCATCAGCTAGAACAGCCGCTTCGGCAAGAAAATTCGGACGTGGATCCTTAATACATCCTGCTGGGATGAAGCGAGCTGCAGCAGCGGTGACAACCCTGCGGAACTTACGTTCACCTACATAAACGTCGGTTGGTATGGGTAGTGCAGTGAAGGCGCCCTCAGTAACATCCATGAAGCCTTTCCAGTCAGCTTTGGAAAAGTTGACATAAGTCCGGTGATATACGGAAGCAAAGTCGGCAGGCTTATCAATCGAGATGACTATGGGCAGATGGTCTGATGCTAGAGTCAGCATAGGTCGCCATGATACGCTGTTTATCAGACCAGCGCTGACAATTGTTAGATCTGGCGAGCTGCAGCAGCTGCCCATAATCCTGGTGGGTGCGTCGTCGTTCATTGTGCAGAATGTCGAATCGTCTATATGCTCAGCCAGATGTATTCCCCTACGATCATTTGACAAGCTTGAGTGCCAGAGATCGTGGTGCGCGTTAAAGTCACCAACTACCATACGGTTTTCACCTCTGAGTAGCGCACCTATTTCAGGGTGATATCCTGCCGGGCAGCTGGTGACAGGGGGTATGTATACGTTAAATATTTCGAGCTCAACATCGCCTGACCGGATAGCAATATCCTGACATTCTTGGATGGTATCCCTGCGGTCGATATCTGCTTCAATGAGACGATACTGCACGGTGTGGTGCGTGATGAACGCTAAACCTCCACTATTATCTCGCTCGCGATCTCGACGGTGCACGTTGTATCAACAGGGTTGAATTGCCGTGCAACTTCGTCTCTTGGACCGCAGCTATTAATATTCCATGCCTTCCCATGAAGATAGTTATCTCCTCGATCTTGCTCTGGAGTCCGTTACAGTTAAATTGTAGCACCTTTGTGTGCCTTGGGAGAGCGATTGTGATGTGTGGTGTTAAAGAGTTGTGTTGCCTGCTGTACGTGCTGCAAAAGGGGTGCTGCCTTGTGGTGGTGGTTGGCGGCGTCGTGGGGGAGGGATGCGACGGGGCAGCACAGCAGGGGCCCACATAGCCACTCCTCCAATCACGTGTGTTGCGAAGTCCTGAGCACGCCCTAAAGTGGCACCAGCCGAGGCAAGAGTTGCACTTGACTGATGTCACGTTACGGTATATTCTGGACTGACAAACAGAGCAGATTGTCGGAGTGTGTGTGCTATTGTGTTTGTTTGTGTGTCTATTGTTGTGTTGTGTTGGGGTGTGGGTGTGTTGATTGTGTGCTGCCCAGGCGGGTGGTCGTTTGCCGTCGAGGCGGTCCGGTTCGCACAGCATGGGGCCACGACCGACGTGGTCCATTGCCGGTGCGTACGCAGGCCCGAGCAGTTACGGAGGTGACCACCCGTCACAGGCTTTGCACCTGACCGAGGTGGAGTTTGTATGCAGTCGTCTCTGGCATGCGCAGCAGGTTTAGATTTCTGGCCCTGGGTTTGACTCTATACCAGCCCTGAGCAGAAGGGTGCGGAGAAGGTGTAGCCCTAGGATCGAGCAACGTTTGATGGATTTCGCCGACCTAAGCGGGGTTAGATCGCCGAAACAACAGCCCTTGGTCGGGTAAAACCCGAGTCATTCCGGTACGTAGAACCGGCTGTCGTGGGAATGATTAAAATTGTATCTCTATCACTTTTTACGTATCTGCGCGTCGGTTAGAGATGAGTTGGAGAATGATGTTGGATATCAACTTGAGAACTATGAATTTCTCCAAGGTTGGAGAAATATTTTTTTGGTGTTTATTGGGCCATTTTGTTGAGTACGGGAATGATTTCTGGGCTATTTTGGGCACCCGCGGGATCCCGCGTTGAGTACGGGAAAGAACCTTTTTTATCATGCTTGCAAGTTCAGCTCAGTGATGAAATTGATGGCACAATGTACTTTTTTGGTACATTTTGGAAGCCAAAAGTACATTGGTACTACATTGACATTTTTGATAAATTTTTGTCAAGATACGGTACAGCAGCTCAATTATGTCGAAATACCACACTCTATTTACTTGGAGTTTTGAATTTTTTGCAAAAAAATATAGTCATATTTTTCTACCATATTTTAGTAAATACGTGGTGTTTATTAAAAACGAAGCTCTTACTTAAATCAAAAAAAAAATTGCTGTATAATAGGTCTATTCATAAAATTTTCCAGTAAGTACTAGCAGCCAGAGAATAAAATAATCATAGCGAGTAAAATTGAGGGGAAGACTAAAATATCAGAAAGAGTTATTGAACGCAAAACCAGTAAAAACGTGCAACTTACGCCATTCTGACTTTCTGATAGGTAAATTTGGTAGGAGTATTTTTGTATTCTCCACACAAAATCATCCAGCAGCAAGAATTCTGAGCAGTTTGCAAAATTTGCAAAAACGTGTAATCTTCGAAACAGCAGATAACTTTCACAGTTGCAATAGGTGTGTTTTAGCCGAGTTAATTGTAATTAAAAATGCTTTATTTCAACAATTATAGCTTAACCTAACAATTTGAGGTGTGCACGCTATCTCGAACATTCCATATTAATTCTCCTGTCATCATCTATTTCCCTGATTCATAACTTCCTGCCAAGACGTTGCCAGATTGGTATTATCTCACATAAGCTGGAAGTACGTGACTACTTAAGGATACAACAGTTCTCCCTCACTTATAAGGAAGTTACATATTTCAACATCTAGCATAATTATGTAAATACTGTGGTGGTTTCCTTATCCTGCCCGATAATGGCCGAGTCGGTTGGCTTTGAGTTGACTCAACCTCTGCTTGTGGTTCCCCTGTAACTGGCTCCCCCTCTTGCGTAATTTCCGTAAACATTGCTGGAGTGACGGTGTCGTTGATGGTGTATCCTTCACTTGTCTTGGTTCTCTTATTGGGGAATCGAGCACTTGTAACCCTATTTGTTGCTCTCGGCGGGATTGATTTGAATGAGATTCTTGACCTGGAGGTAATGTGCTGCTTCCAACGTCTGTAGCGCAAAGTTGATCGATATGCCGCTTGAATACGAACCCATCGTCAAGTTTCACGATGTAATGAAGATGCCCCAACTTTTTCAATATAACGCCAATTTTCCAGTGCGGTTTGTTTGCGGTGTAATACCTGGCTTGTACTCGGT
The DNA here is from genome assembly GCF_001687245.7 of Rhagoletis zephyria. Taxonomy (NCBI): domain Eukaryota; kingdom Metazoa; phylum Arthropoda; class Insecta; order Diptera; family Tephritidae; genus Rhagoletis; species Rhagoletis zephyria. The sequence goes on from NW_016159148.1 coordinate 11,968, forward strand.
CTCCCTCACTTAAGCATCTGACCGAACTACGTAATGTTGACGATTTTTGCAACTTCGTAGGTTTTATGGCATCTAGACGTGTTTTTAGTTGTCTGTTAATTGTTCTGATGGAGTGTTTCCATTTCGCAGTGGCGTTGCACGGTACTTGAATAAAATGTCTCTTACCTTTGTTGACATAGGTAGCGGATCATCGGCCATAGCTTTCAAACGTCGTTTTAGTGTCTGGCATATATGTAATACTCCTATATTGGCAGTAAGAGCTAGTACCGTCCGAAAACACTACAGTACAGATATATCAATAAACACGTACGAAAGAAAAGGAACACATACGTTTATAAATAAACATGTACACAACACATGTACAAAAACGGCACTCAAGTACACAATACATTGACAAAAACCGTACTAGACTGTCTCGCTTTGATTTCGGAATGCTTACACATTGAGAAGATAGCTTATTGCCAATATAGAAGTATTACATATATAGTGTCTGGACATTCCTTTCAGCCAATCCATTTGTAGATGGATGACCCGGAGCTGTAAACTTCTGGAAAATTGCTGCTTCGTTGCAGAATGTTGTAAATTCCTCGCTGGTGAAAATCTTGGCATTGTCGGATACCATGACGTCAGGATATCCATTCCTTGCAAATATGCTGCTTAGTATTTCAATCGTTGACGTAGATGTAGGGGCTGATTTACATACCCCCACTTCGGCCCACTTTGATTTTGCGTCGATGACAACTAAAAAATGATGTCCTTGAAATGGGCCAGCGTAATCAATGTGTATGCGCTGCCAATTGTGGCTTGGTTCTTCCCAATGGTGAAGAGTTACCTTTGCAGGACTATGCCTTGTTGACGCACAAACAGCACAGGCACGCACGTATTTTTCGATATCTTTATCGATTGAAGGCCAATAAACATATCGGTGCGCTAACTGTTTCATTTTCGTTGTACCAATATGTGTGTAATGCAATTCTTCTAGAACTAACCCTTGCAACGATGCAGGAATAACGACCCTCGGACCTTTAAATAAGATGTCCGAATCAATAATGTACTCTGTATCAACCTTCCTCGAACCACACAATTCGGATATAATTTTTGAAAAGGTTGCATCTTTTCCTGTCTCTGAGCGAATTGTGTTGAAGTTCAATTTTGTCGAGTTTATTTGATTTATAGTTGCAAAACAATTAAGATGGACTTCTTCATCTACGAAATTCCGTTTGCAATTGTCTGTATTTAATGGTGCTCTCGAAAGGCAATCGACGTTGACATTTTCTTCGCTTTTCTTAGTGATAACTTTATAATCATCCCCCGTTAGAAACGCGGCATAACGCTGAAGACGCGCAGAAGTCATTAGTGGTAATTTTGAATTTTGATGAAAAATTCTGGACAATGGCTGATTATCAGCTACGAGCGTGAATGATCTCCCGAAAAGGTATTCGTGAAAATGTTGTATGGCAAAAACTATTGCTAAGGCCTCTCGGTCTAGCTGTGAATAATTTTGCTCCGCTGGGGTAAGCGATCTGGATGTGTATGCTATAGGCTTTTCTTCGCCCTTAATGATATGTGATAAAACTCCCGCTATCCCTGTAGGACTAGCGTCGCATGCAAGTTGAACTTCTAATTTTGGGTTGAACGGCATAAGAACTCTATCGCTGGCAATTTCTTCTTTTAATGTATCAAAAGCTTTTTGGCATTTATTTGACCATTGAAAACGTGAATTTTTTTTCAATAATTGACGTAGGGGTGTAGTGATTGTTGAATTATTTAGTATGAATCTTGCATAGTATGTCACCATACCTAAGAAACGTCGAACATCATCCGTGCACTCGGGTGTTGGCATTTCTAAAATTGCTTTGACTTTTTCAGTAGATTTTTGCACTTTATTATACTGAATTTTATGCCCTAGGAATTAAATTTTTGTTTCAAAAAACTTACATTTTGCAATATTTAAGTGTAGATCATATTTATCAAGCTGATTTAAGCATGCTTCCAGGTTGGCCTTGCACTCTACCATAGATTTCCCATGTACGACGATGTCGTCAAAACAGGATTCAGTGTTGGGAACATCGCGTAAAATTTGGTCAATGATTCTATTGAATTCTGCTGGTGCTGTTTTTATTCCAAATGAAAGCCGATTCATTAGGTAAGTTCCTTTGTGCGTGGAAATAGTTTGAATCTGGCTTGATTCTTCATCAACTGGCACATGTAAGTATGCCTTGTATAAATCAAGTCGACAAAAGTATTTCGAGTCCCTCAGATTATTGAAAATTTGATCAATTCTTCTTATAGGGTAATGGGCGTCTACTAGCGTTCGATTTACTCCGACTTTATAATCGACGCACAATCGCACGATTCCATCTGGTTTCGGAATAACCACTAGCGGCGATCCCCAATCACTGTTGTTCGTTTTTGTAATTATATTCGCTTTCTCTAATTCGTCTAACTCCTCATCAACGCGATCTAATAATGCATATGGAATTTGATGATCTTTAGTATAGACTGGAGTAGCCCCCTCTCTCAATTTTAGCGACACCTTGTAGTTTGGTATGAACCCGATTTTCTCTTCAAAAACACTTGGAAATTTTGATGTAAGATCTTGTACCGTTGCAACTTTGGTGTCACCTATCTGGGACGACGTATAAATCATCAGTAATTGCCATTTCGTTAAATTGTACGTGAACTCATATTTTACCATCTGGAACAAACGTATCTTGCGTGTAAGAGCGAAAACCGATGTTTATTGGAATTAGTTTTTGCGATAATTTTAATTCATTGAATTGACTTCTGGGTAAAAACGAATAACCGGATCCAGAGTCTACTTCGAATTTAATTGGCTTACCCTCAACTACAATTTTGGCATAGTAGCGCTCAGAACTCGCCTTTGTATAATCGTTGCAGAAGGCGTCCACAACTTTATAGATTCCGTACTGTGAATCTTCACTTTGAATTTGGTTTGTCTTATTTTCGTAGTGACCGGCAACAGGCCTATTTGCCAATAGAGTGGTTATGCAAACTTTTGCTACATGCCCATTTTTATGACAGGCCTTGCACTGTAATTTCGCTTTGTTTGTACGGCATTCTTTTGCAAAGTGGTTATTTTTACCACACCGCAGACATAAGCCAGCTATGCCCAATTCTGCATAATTAATTTTAGAAGATTTTGGAGACGAACACGATTTTGATTGTGACTTTAAAGGCTTAGACTTCTTTTTGAAAGTGATTTTGTTGGTATCTGTTGAATTCGATACATTTTGTGTACCGTGCGCTAACTCCCTGGCGTCCATTTTAGCAGCTTCAAGCGCTAAAGCTTTTGAAAAAATTTCATCGAATTTGCACGTACCTGACTGAAGAAGTTGTTCACGGATGCTATTGTTGTGTATACCCCGGATGAATTGAGCCCGGAGAAAAATATCAGCTATCTGCTCTGCAACTGCATGGAGATATAAATTCACATTCATTTATACCTGTGCGAAGCTCAGTGACAAAATCTGCTACTGATTGTTGATCATTCTGGTACTTTGAAAGAAATTTATGTTGCGCAACTAATACATTTTTCTTCGGCGAAAGATGCGCTTCTAATATTTTTAGCAATTCATCATACTGTAGCTCCGTTACTTCTTTTGGAGCAGCTAACGCTGTAATCGTATTGAAGTTTTTCGCTCCGATTGAATTCAGAAGTAATTTTGCACAATACTCCTTCTTCGCAGCTACATTCTTCATTTGCACGTAATTTGTGAAACGTTGAATGTAATTCTTGTACTATTCTTTTGCTGGATCGAACATATCAAAATTTGGTACCAGCGCTGTACTGATACTACTGCTTCCTTGTCCTGCACTTGACGTTGAAGCTCCTGCACTTATGGTCATAAGCTGTGCAACCATTTCTTGTTGCACTTTCATAAATGTGTCAAATTGCTTGGCATCCATTTTAATGAGTTGACCCTCGTCGCCAACTGTTTTAGCCGAGTCAATTGTAATTAAAAATGCTTTATTTCAACAATTATAGCTCAGTATATCCAGTAAAAAAACTGTGGTGAAGTCCTTTATGGGGATAAAGTTTCCAGAGGTGAAATTTTAGGTAGCACACAATTTCTTACACGCATGGTTGCTTTTCAGCACTCATGAAAGAAACTTAAGAAATATTTGAAAAAAAAGTTCATATAGTACATTAATTTT
>NW_016159148.1:20890-32280 GCF_001687245.7 Rhagoletis zephyria
ATTAATTTTTGTGAACTTTATGTAAGCTTTGAAACTTTTCCTTATGAGGTTTCTGTTATAGGTCGAACTATAGTTTTAATTAAAAATGAAAATTATTAAGAATAAATAAGTAAACAAGAGTTGCACACAATACCGTTTGGAATTTTGGTGCTATTATTTTGACCGCAGGTGTATGTTAATATATGAATATGAATTATATCAAATTTTTGTTTATTGTTGAATAATAATATATAGTTTCTTATGTTCCTCTTTATAAAACATTAAAAACCAATGATCTCTGTTTTGATAGAGGGTGAATTCCAAAACAATAAAAGAGACTGATGCTTTGTATTTTGACATTTTGGAATGCACCCAGATTGTCATTATATGTGTAAGGTATTTTCCTTCATGTACGTACATACATATGTATAGATATGAATTATGGTACAATTAATTAACTAATTGTATCATGTACTACCCAAACCACAATCAGTTCTTACGCCTGAACACTTCTTAACATTTGCACTTGAATCTTTTATATACATACATATATATATTAATAATCAAAAATTTTGATACAAAGTTTGTTTATTTGCAAAGCTTGAATTGTGTTTTTTTAGAATCAACAGCAAAAGAAAAAAATACAAAAACAACAATGTAAATAGCGAGATCCTTCAACACTCTTACTGGCATTTTTAATTATCTATTAGTAAATTAAATTTTATTAAATAAATTACCTATTTTAATTATTTGTATACTTTTATATTATTTATTTAAGTACACTTGAATTCGTAGCATCTTAAAAATAAATCTTTCATCCTTTTCACCAATTTTAATGGGAAACTAGTGAAAAAGGATGTAATATGCTATGAAAGATTTCGCTATTTACATTGTTGTTTTTGTATTTTTTTCTTTTGCTGTTGATTCTAAAAAAACACAATTCAAGCTTTGCAAATAAACAAACTTTGTATCAAAATTTTTGATTATTAATATATATATGTATGTATATAAAAGATTCAAGTGCAAATGTTAAGAAGTGTTCAGGCGTAAGAACTGATTGTGGTTTGGGTAGTACATGATACAATTAGTTAATTAATTGTACCATAATTCATATCTATACATATGTATGTACGTACATGAAGGAAAATACCTTACACATATAATGACAATCTGGGTGCATTCCAAAATGTCAAAATACAAAGCATCAGTCTCTTTTATTGTTTTGGAATTCACCCTCTATCAAAACAGAGATCATTGGTTTTTAATGTTTTATAAAGAGGAACATAAGAAACTATATATTATTATTCAACAATAAACAAAAATTTGATATAATTCATATTCATATATTAACATACACCTGCGGTCAAAATAATAGCACCAAAATTCCAAACGGTATTGTGTGCAACTCTTGTTTACTTATTTATTCTTAATAATTTTCATTTTTAATTAAAACTATAGTTCGACCTATAACAGAAACCTCATAAGGAAAAGTTTCAAAGCTTACATAAAGTTCACAAAAATTAATAAAATTTCAAAAAATTGCATGAAAATTTAAAAGTTAATTTTTAATTAATTTTTGTGAACTTTATGTAAGCTTTGAAACTTTTACTTATGAGGTTTCTGTTATAGGTCGAACTATAGTTTTAATTAAAAATGAAAATTATTAAGAATAAATAAATAAACAAGAGTTGCATACAATACCATTCGGAATTTTGGTGCTACTATTTTGACCGCAGCTATATGTACAGTGGCGCTTACGTAAATTGCACTTTTTTACAATATTCACAATGTTTTGCGTGATACATTTTGATAATTCTGAATAAAAAATTAAAAATTTTGATGGCAATTTTGTTAAATTTGTTAAATTTTCCTGAGTTGTACACAAAGTTTTAAACTTTCACTTATATGGTTTATAATACAGAATTTACTATATTTTTATATACAATTAACGAAAAAAATGTATCACGCAAAACATTGTGAATATTGTAAAAAAAAGAGTGATATTTACGTGAGCGCCACTGTATGTATGTAGATTTCAGATACTGAAATACAACTAAACGTATTTAAAACTATCGCCAGGTACTTTTAAGTTACACTTCGATTTTAACTATATGGCGTTTTAACCTACGATTATATAGATTATATATATAGACATAGGTTGTATAGTTCCACGCTATTGTGGTGCGAAATCGTTGGGGAAATATATTATTTCTTCTTCCGGTTGCTGCAGAGTTTCTACTTCGATTGTATCCTCCATGAAAAAGCTGTCATTAAAGTAATTGTCTTCTTCAAACGTCTCTGTTGTTGGACTCTCTGGCTGTGAGGTTGGAAGAGCCCCCATTCTCAATACTTTTATTCGTCTTTCCGCCAAATAGTTATTCATGTAAGCCTGCGACGAAATCGCCTCTTCCAATGGCTAACTTCGCAGTTGATTCGCCATATGGCTTCCAAAAACATCGAACTCGTCCGCCGCATTGTTCTTCGAAATATTTTCCAGCTTATTAACAGCTTGGAGAATCGGTTCCACTTCTTGTTGTTTCTGTGTTGCCTTTTTAAGCCTTTTACCTTGGGAACCCGATGGTACATCATCGAAATAAGATGCCTCGCTTTCGCTGCTATTCACCTGCAATAAAAAAAATTATATTATTTTCGTTTCAGGTTCCAAACACAACCGAACTATGGTTAAAAGTCCAAAAAGATTTTAATGACTACTGGCAGTTCCCCTTCTGTTGCGGTGCTCTCGACGGGAAGCATGTCGTAGTAGAGTATCCACCACATGGAGCATCGGATTTCTATAACTATAAAGGCACTTACAGCATTGTATTATTCGCCATCGTTGATGCACATTACCGCTTTTAATACATAGATGTCGGTACAAATGGCCGTATGAATGACGCGAGCATTTTCAGAAAATCTAAATTTTACGAAGCGATAAAAGAAAATAATTTGTGTCTACCAAATAAAGGTGTTTTTCTTGGCGATGACGCTTTTCCCCTATCAAGTAGAATTATGAAGCCTTATTCCAGACATGAAGCATTGTCCCGCAAGGAAAAAATTTGGAATTGTTGAAAATACGTTTGGAATAATGGCTACTCGTTTTAGAATTTTCCGAAAGCCGATATCGGTTTCATTGGATAAAACCGACTCAATAATTAAAACGGCATGTGCTCTTCACAATTGGCTGCGAACGAGCAATATCCAATCGAGCGGCTTAGTTGATGAAGAAGACCTAAATACCGGAGTAATTCGCCAAGGAAGTTGGAGAAGCATTCCAGCAGGTGGCATTCAAGAAGTGACCACACAATTGTCGTCAAACAATTACTCCAAATCGGCAAAGGAACTTCGTGACAAATTTGCGAACTATTTTGTCAGTGACGGAGCAGTTGATTGGCAAGATAAAATGATTCCATGAAATTATTATATGAAATTATTCCATCAACTGCGGTATCCAAACTAATCTTATTTTTCTTGGTGTATACAATTTGATTGGAACTCAATTAGATAATGCAAATAAAGCAAAATGTTTCGTTCATTTGGAGACTCATTAATTGTTGAATTCTATTTATTTCAATATTCTTAATTTTTCATTCATGTATGTATCTATCCCCTCGCCTGTGTGAAATCATATCGTCACCCTCATGCCAGAAGCATGAATGTGCAAATTTATCAGTTTTGAGTTATTGGGATGACTTGATTAAACTTTGGATGTTCTATATTATACCAAAATCCAGAATACCATGCGCACACAGAAAACTGATATTTTACAATTTTAATTGCATAAATGTAGAGCTTAAATCAAACTTGATTTCTCAAAATGTTGGGAAATGTTTAGTTATTTGTACAACAACTATGACTATGGGCAGATGGTCTGATGCTAGAGTCAGCATAGGTCGCCATGATACGCTGTTTATCAGACCAGCGCTGACAATTGTTAGATCTGGCGAGCTGCAGCAGCTGCCCATAATCCTGGTGGGTGCGTCGTCGTTCATTGTGCAGAATGTCGAATCGTCTATATGCTCAGCCAGATGTATTCCCCTACGATCATTTGACAAGCTTGAGTGCCAGAGATCGTGGTGCGCGTTAAAGTCACCAACTACCATACGGTTTTCACCTCTGAGTAGCGCACCTATTTCAGGGTGATATCCTGCCGGGCAGCTGGTGACAGGGGGTATGTATACGTTAAATATTTCGAGCTCAACATCGCCTGACCGGATAGCAATACCCTGACATTCTTGGATGGTATCCCTGCGGTCGATATCTGCTTCAATAGACGATACTGCACGGTGTGGTGCGTGATGAACGCTAAACCTCCACTATTATCTCGCTCGCGATCTCGACGGTGCACGTTGTATCAACAGGGTTGAATTGCCGTGCAACTTCGTCTCTTGGACCGCAGCTATTAATATTCCATGCCTTCCCATGAAGATAGTTATCTCCTCGATCTTGCTCTGGAGTCCGTTACAGTTAAATTGTAGCACCTTTGTGTGCCTTGGGAGAGCGATTGTGATGTGTGGTGTTAAAGAGTTGTGTTGCCTGCTGTACGTGCTGCGAAAGGGGTGCTGCCTTGTGGTGGTGGTTGGCGGCGTCGTGGGGGAGGGATGCGACGGGGCAGCACAGCAGGGGCCCACATAGCCACTCCTCCAATCTCGTGTGTTGCGAAGTCCTGAGCACGCCCTAAAGTGGCACCAGCCGAGGCAAGAGTTGCACTTGACTGATGTCACGTTACGGTATATTCTGGACTGACAAACAGAGCAGATTGTCGGAGTGTGTGTGCTATTGTGTTTGTTTGTGTGTCTATTGTTGTGTTGTGTTGGGGTGTGGGTGTGTTGATTGTGTGCTGCCCAGGCGGGTGGTCGTTTGCCGTCGAGGCGGTCCGGTTCGCACAGCATGGGGCCACGACCGACGTGGTCCATTGCCGGTGCGTACGCAGGCCCGAGCAGTTACGGAGGTGACCACCCGTCACAGGCTTTGCACCTGACCGAGGTGGAGTTTGTATGCAGTCGTCTCTGGCATGCGCAGCAGGTTTAGATTTCTGGCCCTGGGTTTGACTCTATACCAGCCCTGAGCAGAAGGGTGCGGAGAAGGTGTAGCCCTAGGATCGAGCAACGTTTGATGGATTTCGCCGACCTAAGCGGGGTTAGATCGCCGAAACAACAGCCCTTGGTCGGGTAAAACCCGAGTCATTCCGGTACGTAGAACCGGCTGTCGTGGGAATGATTAAAATTGTATCTCTATCACTTTTTACGTATCTGCGCGTCGGTTAGAGATGAGTTGGAGAATGATGTTGGATATCAACTTGAGAACTATGAATTTCTCCAAGGTTGGAGAAATATTTTTTTGGTGTTTATTGGGCCATTTTGTTGAGTACGGGAATGATTTCTGGGCTATTTTGGGCACCCGCGGAGATCCCGCGTTGAGTACGGGAAAGAACCTTTTTTATCATGCTTGCAAGTTCAGCTCAGTGATGAAATTGATGGCACAATTGTACTTTTTTGGTACATTTTGGAAGCCAAAAGTACATTGGTACTACATTGACATTTTTGATAAATTTTTGTCAAGATACGGTACAGCAGCTCAATTATGTCGAAATACCACACTCTATTTACTTGGAGTTTTGAATTTTTGTGCAAAAAAATATAGTCATATTTTTCTACCATATTTTAGTAAATACGTGGTGTTTATTAAAAACGAAGCTCTTACTTAAATCAAAAAAAAAATTGCTGTCATAATAGGTCTATTCATAAAATTTTCCAGTAAGTACTAGCAGCCAGAGAATAAAATAATCATAGCGAGTAAAATTGAGGGGAAGACTAAAATATCAGAAAGAGTTATTGAACGCAAAACCAGTAAAAACGTGCAACTTACGCCATTCTGACTTTCTGATAGGTAAATTTGGTAGGAGTATTTTTGTATTCTCCACACAAAATCATCCAGCAGCAAGAATTCTGAGCAGTTTGCAAAATTTGCAAAAACGTGTAATCCTCGAAACAGCAGATAACTTTCACAGTTGCAATAGGTGTGTTTTAGCCGAGTTAATTATAATTAAAAATGCTTTATTTCAACAATTATAGCTTAACCTAACAATTTGAGGCGTGCACGCTATCTCGAACATTCGATATTAATTCTACTGTCATCTTCTATTTCCCTGATTCATAACTTCCTGCCAAGGCGTTGCCAGATTGGTATTATCTAACATAAGCTGGAAGTACGTGACTACTTAAGGATACAACAAGGTGGTCCATTTGGTAATTTATTATACGCTTGTTGCCATGTCCCCTATTTGGAATTTTTTACTATTGAATACTTTCGTAGAGGAAAAATGTTTTTAACATATAAATGAATTATCTCGGAATGAATAAGTTTTTTCTAACAAATATTTTTGATACCACATTATGACGCGTTCAAAAATAAAAGAATCTCCTCTAAGCACCCTTCCTTGTATCACAAAAATTAAGTAGGTATAGCTACAAATGTGCCATTAAAATTATCCCATTTTCGTTTTAACAATCAACTGACAAATTCGGTCAGAACCTTTCAGCATTATTATCTATTTTGGTATATTTCTGGGAAAAATATGGTACAATTGAAAAATTGTATACGGCAGCCATAGTTGACGCCCGGAAATTAGAAAATTAGAGATTAATAATAAATTAACTAAACTAAACTCCTTCCTTTCTTTTGTTTATTCACGAACACATGTTTGTGGGTCAGAAGACTTTTTTAATTGTAAGTTTTCGCAGGTAAAATTTTTTCCGGGTGGGCTTTAGTAGTCAGCCGCACCTTGTGTTTTAAGAAAACCAGGTGGAATTAACAAATGAAACTTGGTCAGGATGTTAAGGGAGGTATCCTCTAAAACATGTATAACTAAAAAATATAAATAATATCATTATTTATAAGTTATTTGTTGTTAAAATTTCTTAAGTCGTTCCACTTGGTTTCCTTAACAAAAAAGCATTTGTGCATACTTTTATATATATAAATGCACATAACACTGTACTTAATACTTTACACTCTTTTCTTTTATTTTATCTTGTATATAAATCACTTTAATTAAACTTTTATCGACTTGTAAATTACATTGAATTTCACGCATATTTACAATAACACATGGTTGCAAACTGACACATAACATGTGTTGCCATATTGTACAAAACAATACATACAAAGAAGGCAATGATTAAAAAGGAATACAGGGGAAATCAATACAAAAGAAAATGTTCAGCTCCTTTTCTTCGCAAAACAGAAAGGAGAATTCTATTGCCTGAGGGTTATAATCCCTAAGTGCGGCCGAAGGCCGCCTACGCAGAAAGGTGTTCTCTGCAAAATGTGTTCAGCCCCCCCTTCTTCGGCAACACAGAAATAATAATTCTACTAAGTAAAAATTCCGAATTAAAAATCCGCTTTTATTATTCAAAATTCCAGTCTGGTAGCACTAAGTTGTATGTTATTTTGCTATCTTATTCATCGTTGATATGAAAACTTTAACAATAAATTATATAAGAACTATAGGGTTGCTAGAAAAAAGGGGGGTAGTTTTGAAATCAGGGGGTCCTATTCTACCCCCCCTCATCCCCCCTTTTTCTAGAATTTGCCGTCCGTCTACTAAAATTTTGCCTTTTTTCCAGCAGAAAGTGGCAGATTTCAATGTCATTTTGCGCTCTCGATTTCCCCACTTTGCAAGAGCACTGCTATTAACTTGTATTTCTATAAAAGGACACATTTTTGTAAAACTTCCATTCCGTTAAATGCAACGGTTTTTTTTTTAATTTTTGTATTACTAGCACTTAGGTAATAAGTATAACTTGTATGCTGTTGTTGATTACCTTGGCGTTTGGTGGCCTTTTCAAACAATTGATTTGCACTTATGTTTTCCACCTTCGACACGCCATTTTTTATATCATGATTTTTATACAGAAAATCTAAAAACCTGTATGTTATGCAGCGTTTTTGCTGCATTTAAAATGCAACATTTAGCACTTTCGAACATATGTTTTCGAAGAGCGTTCATGCTATAGCATTTAGCAAATGTACATTTACGCGAGTTCGAAATCGTATGCTTTTGAGAAACAGCCGTGTTCCAGTCTCTTATTTAGATGCGTATATATTACGATCAATTCTCACGCAGAAGATAATGTGCAAAAACCCTACTGAAAAGGAAAAAATAAATTTCAAACCAAAAATTCAATACAAAAACTTGAATTGTTTTAACCATAACCGAACATTTGTTTGTGTATATATTCATTTGTCGGTGCTGTCAATTAAAATTTCCTCACTTAATTAGGAAACAAACCAAACAGAGTTGATCACAAATTGATCCAGATTTCTATCAGCATCAAATCGATGTTGAATTTGCTTAACTTTTCTTTATCCAAATATGTAATGCAAAATAAAAGAAATCTCGATCGGCGATCACTGAAACGCAGCTAGCAACTGTATACTCGAAAAAACAATGTTGCCACTTTTTCCCTTTAAACCATGTTCGAATCGTGGAAATTTTGGAAGATCACAGGGTTGCTTTTAGCATTTAGATCCTTAATGCAAAAATGGAGTTGCATTTAGTTGCATTTAGGTGACGAATTTTGTATGGATAAATGTACATTTAGAGTAGCATTTAGAGCTTAATGCGCTAAATGTGCTTTTACGCGTAAGCAAAAACAGCCTATTACTATGAATGCATGGTCTTTTAAATGTTGGTACTTTCTCGGCTTATTTAGTACACTTTTTTTGCCCATTTGGTACAAAATTAAAAAAAACCATTTATCATCCCTGGTTCAGCTGTGATTTTTGCTCTCTCAATTCTCTCTTTTGCAGGTTTCTTGAAAGTTTTTGCGTACGAAAACACCACGATCCAGAAAACTATATCATTCTTGCGAAACACCATCCAGTAAAAACCAGTAATAGTACTGCATTTTACTGGATAGTGCGTACGCGAAAAGGACTATTATGTCGACCTTTGGAAGGCATATAAATTTAATATGCCTTGGGCCTTTGTACGTACTTTATACTCACAAAGTGACTTAAAAAACCTAACAAAATAAACCCAAAGCAAGGGCCTGTTCGAGGCACGTAACAAAAGCGGCATTACTGCCGCACTGATGAAAATTTCAAAATGATAACACGTTGCTAGAAATTCACACCGAACGTGATACTTTAATAATTCGCGCAACACTGCAGTTGTGATTGCAACTCGAACAAGCCCCAAGTGTTTTAATGAACTTTGCAATGGAGTTCGGTTTGAATGGGAACAGCGATATTGAGTATATTTTTTATTTCTCGCCAACAAAATACGTAAAGTTATGCATACTTTCAAGCAAATGTGTAGGTATTAATCAAAAAGTGTTTTTATTTAATTTACTGCCCTGACGGAATTTTTTTTCATTCGCGCTTCGATTTCCGGTCGGAAATGCCGTATAAGGCCTTGTACAGGCCAAGCCGCGCCATCAGCTAATGCACAAATCGTATGCCCTTCAATTTGTTTGGATATCTCCCACAGCATATCAATTTCTTCGGCTTGACCATTTCCAGCAACAAAGCTAAAAAATAGCATATTTCAAACATGTAATACATAATTACTTCTTAAATATTAGATCATACCGTTTCATGATTTTATGCATCCACATAATACCTTCGCGACATGGTGTACATTGACCGCAACTTTCGTGGCGATAAAACGCAGTCAAACGCTCAATGGCCTTAATAATATCCGTAGACTTATCCATAACAATAAGGGCAGCTGTACCCAATGACGTCTGAGCAGCAATTAATCCGTCAAAGTCCATTAAAACATCATCACAAACTTTTTTTGGAATAACGGGCGTTGATGAGCCGCCAGGAATAACTCCAAGCAAATTATCCCATCCACCTCGAATACCTCCAGCATGACGTTCAATAAGTTCTTTAAGTGGAATCGACATTTCCTCTTCAATTGTACATGGCTTATTTACATGTCCAGATATATTAAACAGTTTTGTTCCAGAGTTACGCGTTCGTCCAAAACTTGCAAACCAAGCACCTCCCCGCCGCATAATTGTGGGAGCAACTGCGATGGTTTCCACATTGTTGACAGTAGTGGGGCATCCGAAAACGCCAACATCAGCTGGAAATGGAGGCTTTAGACGAGGTTTTCCTTGTTTGCCTTCGAGCGATTCGATCAACGCAGTTTCCTCTCCACAAATATATGCGCCTGCTCCACGATGCATGAAAACATCAAAGTCATATCCGGAACCACAGGCATTTTTTCCAATTAAACCGGCTTGATATGCCTCGGCAATAGCTAACTGCATATTTGAAGCCTCATTGTAGAATTCTCCACGAATATATATGTACGCAGCACGTGCACCCATAGCACGACCAGCGACTAAGCAACCTTCCACAAGTTTATGAGGATCATGACGCATTATTTCACGATCCTTGCAAGTACCAGGCTCCCCTGGAAGGTTTTACAATATTTTATAATTGAACAATTTAGCCGAAATCAAAAATCACCTTCATCGGCGTTCACGACTAAGTATTTTGGACGTCCATCAGATGGCTTATTCATGAATGACCATTTCATGCCTGAGGGAAAGCCAGCTCCTCCGCGACCACGTAAACCAGATGTTTTCAATTCATTGACTATCCAATCGGAGCCCTTTAGCAAGATTTCTTTTGTCTTATACCAATCTCCGCGTTTAAGCGCCCCTTTTAATCGCCAATCATGACGTCCATACAAATTTGTAAAAACGCGATCTTGATCGGCAAGAGGTCCAAACTTAGTTCTTGTTTGAGTAGGCGGGGTACCGGGCGGTGTAGTACTTGTGCTTTGCAAACGGAGTTGTGTCACAACAGGCAAACTGACAAATGCTGAAAGTATAATAAAAATGATAATAGGAATATTAATTATTAGTGTACTTAATTATCCTCCAATTACATAACTGAAAATTGGTAAAAATCGATTTTTTGTATATATAACTACAGAATCAAGTTTTGAATTTTATATAACGCCCCCAATACTTCTACACTAATACAAATTCTTACCAAATTGCTGTTTTTGAAGAAAGTTTATCCTCACCAGCGCTGCAGCCATTTTAAAATGTTGTGTGCACAAAACAAAAAACAAATAGCTTTTAACTAGCTTAAGATGCTAACGATGCATCGATGTTTTCGAAACATCAATCGGTTCAAAATTGAATGTTGCAATCGATATTTCCAATTTTCTAAAATCTAACTAACTTATTATGGGCTGTTTTTGCTTACGCGTAAATGTACATTTAGCGCATTTAGCTCTAAATGCTACTCTAAATGTACATTTATCCATACAAAATTCGTCACCTAAATGCAACTAAATGCAACTCCATTTTTGCATTAAGAATCTAAATGCTAAAAGCAACCCTGTGATCTTCCAAAATTTCCACGATTCGAACATGGTTTAA
>NW_016159148.1:35092-36114 GCF_001687245.7 Rhagoletis zephyria
AAATGTACATTTATCCATACAAAATTCGTCACCTAAATGCAACTAAATGCAACTCCATTTTTGCATTAAGAATCTAAATGCTAAAAGCAACCCTGTGATCTTCCAAAATTTCCACGATTCGAACATGGTTTAATGAGAAACACTGGCAACATTGCTTTTTCGAGTATACAGTCGCTAGCTGCGTTTCAGTGATCGCCGATCGAGATTTCATTTATTATTTTACATTATTTGGATAAAGAAAAGTTACGCAAATTCAACATCGATATGATGCTGATAGAAATCTGGATTAATTTGTGATCAACTCTGTTTGTTTTGTTTCCTAATTAAGTGTGGAAATTATAATTGACAGCGCCGACAAATGAATATATACACAAACAAATGTTCGGTTATGGTTAAAACAATTCAAGTTTTTGTATTGAATTTTCGGTTTAGAATTAATTTTTTCCGTTTCATTAGGGGTTTTTGCACATTATCTTTTCCGTGAGAATTTATCGTAATAGATACGGATCTGAATAAGCGACTGGAACAGGGCTGTTTGTCAAAAGCATACGATTTCGAACTCGCATAAATGTACATTTGCTAAATGCGGTAGCATGAACGCTCTTCGGAAACATATGTTCGAAAGTGCTAAATGTTGCATTTTAAATGCAGCGAAAACGCTGCATTATAAGCTCGTCAGAATGGTTACTTGTACGCCAATAACAGAAAAGTATGCGAAGGAACTTGCGTACGTAACGTAGAGATACGCCACAATGAAGGTGTTGCGTCTGTAAAAAAAAAAAAATCTGCTGTTCCTTATGGCCGCATACTTGTTGCTTACACAAGTCAATTTTGCAGATACAATAGGTGTGTTTAATGAGCTGCTCTACGTTACGCCAGGTCACAAAATAGCGTTCCATGAGAATTTTCTTGCTCTAACTTAAAGTGTGTTTGCATTGTTCAACTTTGCGTTCAACATTTGCGTTCAACTCAGCGCAGGGTTGCACGAAAAAAAAGTTGAATGGCTAAAAATATCAAAATAT
>NW_016159148.1:36139-47077 GCF_001687245.7 Rhagoletis zephyria
GAAGTGTTCAGGCGTACGAACTGATTCTGGGCTAGGTAGTACATATATGAATATGAATTATATGAAATTTTTGTTTCTTGTGTTCTTAACATTAATAAAAAGCACGATTATATCGTTGAAAAAAACAATTAACACTTTTGTATTTGACTTTTTTTTTCTAACTAGATATATTTATACAGCAAAACTGCCGGGTGTCGTATTTCCGAAAATTTCAGCAGCAGTGCGATGAAAGGGCAGTGGTGTGGAAGCAGCAGCAGTAGGTTTCCTGACACATTCCGCTTGGAATTTAGTATTAACGCATTTTCGAACCCAAATTACCGATATCCTAGGTACTGCAACGAATCCTGGATGTATGAAGCAGGGGCGGCGGAAGACGTGGGTATGGTGGGTAGTACTACCCACCTGAAATTTTTAAAGGAAGGTAATTACCCACCTGGAATTTTTTTATAAGAAAAATAAGTTCAATTGAAAATCCTATATTAACCACACCTGAAGAGTATTTTCGGAAGATATATTATGAAATTTTTGACCAAGTTATTAGCTCCCTGACAAGTAGATTTGATTTGATCTGTTTATATACTGTGGATCGCGTAGCCGGTGTTCGACGGATGATGGTTATTTTTTCTAAGCGTAGCCGAGGGCTGCCAACGCGGAAAGGTATTGTGCACAAAAGTAGTGTGGATGGCTTAAGCTCAGCTTACATTTACTGTGTCAAAATAATAATTTTACCCCATTTTCAAATGGTTCCCCAGGGGTCTGTGGAAGGGTTCGAGGAGGCAGATATGATTTTCTACAAAGTTTGAACTATGCTCTTTTTGGAGAGCCACGCCCTCCCCCCCTCCGCCAACTAACTCAAAAACAGTGGTCAAATAACTAAACATTTCCCATCGAACCTTTTTCTTCTGTGCCAGTCACAGCCCGCAAAACTTTAAAAATATATATTGGTATATATACCTCAATATATTCCGCCAGAACATTGTATATTGCATCCAAAACATCCTTCAGGAACAGAGATATAGTGCTCTTTGGTACTCTGAAGCTCTCAGAAAGGCTTAAATAGCTGTCACCCGTAGCTAAGAACTTCAAAACTATTTGCAGCTTTATTCTCGGCGTGAGCGCCTGACGAAACATTGTGTCCTGTTTTCTGATTAGTGGAGAAACTTTTTCAAGCAAAAATTCAAATTGGTCAGGGGTCATACGCAAGCATTGTCTAAAATAAGTGTCATCTTCTGATGCCAACTCCCTGTAAATATGGTCGGATGCACCCAAAGCTTCACGCCGGCTGACCCATTTTCGAACCCAGATTTTGCGATTCTTCCTTTCACTCCTTTTTAATTTGTTATACATTAGATTTTGTAACTCAACCCCCACCAATTCGATGCCAATTGTTAAAATTTTACGTTGTAAATCCATTTTATTTTATAAACAAACAAATTCGCGTTCAACAAAAAATCGACCAATGTAACAGCTTTATTCAACTTTGCGTTCAACAATTGCGTTCAACTCAACGCAGGGTTGCACGAAAAAAAAGTTGAATGGCTAAATGTTGGCTGGCGACCAACTTTGTTGAAAGCGAAAGCTATAATCTCAGTATATCCAGTAAACAAACTTAGCTATTTTTTTCACCAAGTTTGGTCCCCATAAAGGAGTAGTGTACGCGAGCAACGCTTTTTCGGCAATTAGGGTGTTGTGCAGCTACTTTTGGTTTCATGAGCCTGCGCTGAGTGGAGCTAGAGCAACTTAGAGCACGATTTTCTGCACACAAACCAACAGCAATCCAATGTTTCTGACAGAATCAGCTGTCAAAAATACAAGACAAGAAGGCTGAGTTGAATTAATTAAAAAAACAAGGGAAAAACTGCGAATGGAAAATGCAACAGGACAAACGGTGACCGTGGATTGTTCGCCGAATACAGCAAATAACTTAAGACAATGTAAAAATAATTGTCGCATTAAAGTTTTAGGGAAAATTATTAAATTGTACTTTTCAGGATCCGAAGCTGTGTGAGCAGTTGCTGTCACAGTCTTTTGAAGCTGAATTCACAGAAACTACTTACGAAATACAGACGCAAGACGACTTTGCTTCCTTAAATGTTGCGTCCCATTATAGCGAGGCAAATTGCAGCAGTAATATGCAGCTGTGTGGAGGAGAATTTGGAGAAACATCGCACCAAATACAAATGGAAGACGACTTTGTTTCTCTTAGCGTTGCTTCCCCTAAAAATCAGAGATTAAATGCTCCAGGAGGTGAAAATCATTAAATACCTAGGTATATACATTGATAATAAGTTAAAATTCGATGAGCATGTTGATTATGCAGTAAATAAAATTGCTAAAAAAATTGGTCTCATGAAAAGATCATGTAAGTACCTAGGAAGAAGATATAAAACACTAGTGCATGATATAAATATAGTAAGGTATAACCGCTGAGAGTCACTTTTAAAATTCTTGACGTTTCCAAACAATTTAAATTTTAAATTTTCTCACAAACTCACACACACATTTTCATTTTTAATCTCAAGCAACAACAATTTCGAAGAATTTCAATTTTTTATTTTCACTTTTATATGATTTTAAAATGTTGGCAAACTTCAAAAAAAAATCATGGCCGACAAATTGAGAGAACGGTTCTACCTTGCTATGTTTTTATCATGCACTAGTGTATAGGTCCATAATAGAACCACACTTCATATATTGTCTAACGATCTTTTTCATGGCAAGCGATACACAAATCGGCAAGTTACAAAAAATGCAAAATAGAGCAATGCGATTTATACTGAATAAGCGCCACGATGCACCCACACCAGAGATGCTCGCCGATATGAACTGACTGAGTGTTAAGCAGCAAATTTTTTATCACGCCATGAAATTCGTATTCAATATAAAGAATTGTCGGTTGCCGGACTACCTGAGCGACAATCTCAGATATATAAATGACACTCATTCATACATACTCAGGGAAATAATAGCTTTAGATTGCCGTTATATAGGACAGAAGTGGATAAAATGAACATATTCTACAAAGGATTAAAGTGTTTTAACGAACTACCGCCGCAAACAAGAAATTGTGAAAGCATTGCCAGCTTCCAGAGATCATTACTTGATCACTGTCGAACACTACCTATCAGATAGAGGCTCGGCACGGAAATAAGTCCTTTCCATCCGGTCGGGTTGCTCTGCATCCAATCCCCTCAGACAGCTTGCTGAATCTGCAAATCTTGACAGAGTCGAAACACCAATCCCCGAAGCACCGTCCTCCTACCAAACAGTGCTGCTCTGGATCTAGTCCATTCAGACAGCGTGTATAACATCCTAAATCCTGATCGAACCGAACCAACAATATGAGAAGTGAGGCTGCAGATTAGAAACTAGTCCTTTTCAACTGCCCAAACAACTGAAGCTACAATATGAGAAGTAAAGGTGCAGATTGGAAACTAGTGCTTCCCAACTGCCCTAACAACTGAAGCAGCAATGTGAGAAGAAAGATGCAGATTGGAAACTAGTGCTTTCCAACTGCCCTAACAACTAAAGAAACAATGTGAGAAGTGAAGGTGCAGATTGGAAACTAGTCCTTTCCAACTGCCCTAATAACTGAAGCAATAATAAAGAAGGGAAGGTGCAGATTGGAAACTAGTGCTTTCTAACTGCCCTAACAATTGTGGTAATAATACGAAAAAGGAAGGTGCAGATTGGAAACTAGTCCTTTCCAACTGCCCTAACAATATGGCCTGGAACTTGCCTGTTCAGACCACTTGCCTAATTTGCCTGCTCTGCCGTATGATTGGGAACTGCAGTTGCGTTTTTTGGGAATTTCCGACCTTGTATTCGATTATTCAAATAAATTGAAGTGGAAGGTCGGAACTTTTTGGAGGGGGCAATTGCATATTTTTATTCATGTAATATAATATATGTGGGACTGGACAGATGGACCAACACAAAATGCCACTAAGCAACCCTGACCAATGACTGACAAATACAACACTGTTCAACTTACACACACAACACTGAAAACGACCCCATTGACGAAAGGAGGAGAATAAGAAAGAAGCGAACTGAGCAAACGGACACTCGCAAGTACACGGCCACACGGAACGGACGGATCTATTGTAAAAGCGAATCTAAATTAGTCAAGCCAGTAAGAACGCCTTCAAGCGAAATAAAACTATGTGTAATTTATAAAACTAAACTCATGCGCGTGTATTTATTGAAGGGTCATCCTACAAGTGGCGTCAAAAGTGGTACGAATCCATAATCTTATGTGAAAAAAAAACTTTAACAGTGGAGTGCACGAGCACATGTGTATGTGAAACTCGTAAGCGCGGAATTATATATACGCGAAATTAAACATTTTGCCAGGCGTCACTAAACGCAAAATCGTTGGCTGTATGTATGTGCATATAATTGCGCACGAAAACCAAAAAACCAAAGTTTTAAATTAAAGACTGTACATTCTATGTGCTTAAAAGCACGGCACCTAACCGTTATTATAGTGGTCCGTGTGCGTCGTCGTACGGAAAATTTTCGGCATCGTTGCGGTACTTACCCAAACCGCAAAAATTCGCAAAGACAGCGCATATCTGCTCGGCTTTGCGTAAATTACGAAGACCGCGACAGCGATCTGCCAACTATAAGACAACGCACAACAAACTACAACTCTGCGCAAGAGTACAGCGACGACGACAGCGGCAGAATCGGCAACTACTAGTAGAGCAAAGCGCAACTCACTACAGCTACGACTGCGCAGTAGTACAGCGACGGCGACAGCGTTGCGTTGAGCATCAAAACCAACGCGCAGGCAACGCAAAACCAGGGACAGCAGCGAGGGAGCGAAGAGCCAGTCGACAGCAGTAACCAACGTACAGTAGCGAGGGAGCGAAGAGCCAGGCGACAGAAGTTGACAGCAGCGGGGTTGAAATCTCAACCAAGAAGCAGATGAGTACATGTTGTGAATTTTATGTATGTATGTATATTGTAGTATGTAGTCGCACATGTGTATTTCCTTCATTTTACGTTTACATACAAACACAAATCCAATAAGGTAATTTGATTTTAACAATAAGAGCGAAATATTTTCCAAATTATATATGTACATACGTGTATAAGCAAATACGCGTATACGAATATAAGCGTGTGATCCACAAACAAAATATTTTCCAAAAAGAAAATTTGATTGTAGCAGCAATAAGAGCGCNTTACGTTTACATACAAACACAAATCCAATAAGGTAATTTGATTTTAACAATAAGAGCGAAATATTTTCCAAATTATATATGTACATACGTGTATAAGCAAATACGCGTATACGAATATAAGCGTGTGATCCACAAACAAAATATTTTCCAAAAAGAAAATTTGATTGTAGCAGCAATAAGAGCGAAATATTTTCCAAATTATATATGTACATACGTGTATAAGCAAATACGCGTATACGAATATAAGCGTGTGATCCACAAACAAAATATTTTCCAAAAAGAAAATTTGATTGTAGCAGCAATAAGAGCGCAATATTGTCCAAAATTACATATGTGCATACTTGTATAAGCGAATATACGTATACGATTACAAACGTGTGGCCAATAAGCAATTGAAATAGCTTCTTTTTTTTTGATAAAGTTGAACATTTAAATTTGTAAACAGTGGACCGCGACGCTATTCGAAACTTGACGGTTGACTGTTTAAAGGAGAAATTGGGGGAGTTGGGCTTGTCGACGACCGGACGTAAATCGACTTTACAAGACCGATTACTGGAACATTTTGGCCTTAATGTGAGTGACGGCGGAGAAACCGATGGCGATGAGGTAGAAAGCCAGAAGAGCGTGCGCGAGGTTAGGGTTGGAAGTTCCGGTTTTACTCTTCGCGACATTGAGGATTCTATGACCTTATTCAGCGGATCAGGGCGTCCCAGTTATGAGCAGTGGCTCGAAGATTTTGAGACGAACGCGGAAGCTGTAGGTTGGGATGAGTTACAACGTTTTATTTACGCAAAGCAGTTGTTGAAGGGCGGTGCGAAAATATTTATTCGCAGCCAAAGCGGTATTGTTAGTTGGTGCTCCTTAAAGCACGCATTGCAGCAAGAATTCGTCGACGCGCTGTCATCCGTCGAAGTGCATCGAGCCCTTCGCAACCGTAGGAAGCATCAGGGGGAAGATCTCAGAGAATATCTGTACGTTTTAATGGAAATAAGCAAACCAATAAAAATAGACGAGGCCAGCTGAATCGATTTATCGAGGGGATACCCGACACTAGGTCGAATAAAAGTAATCGGTATCAGGCGAAGACTATCCAACAATTAAAAGAGCAAATAAAGGTATATGAGAAAATCCAGGCCAACAAGCCTCAGACTAGTAGCAACGCCATATCGTCATCAAACAAGGTTTTGCCAAGCTCAACAGCGAAAGTTAGAGGCGAATGACTTGTTTTAAATGCGGCAAAGAGGGCCACAAGGCAGCTGATTGTAGAGTACCTCAGAATCCCTTCAAGGCCGAGAGGAACCACGTGAACACTATGTCAGACGACTTGCGTCTTCCGAAGTCGGGAAAGAACAGTAACTTAATATTCAAAGATATAAATTTTAACGGTGTAATCGCATCTGCCCTGATCGACACGGGTTGCGATTTGTGTTTAATGCGTTATGATACGCTTATGATGTTGAGTTTAGATGTAGATTTGGATAACGAGAGGCGTAGGTTAGTGGGGATCGGTACTAGCGAGCTCACCACATTGGGCAGCTTTACCGTATACCTCATTATAGACGACGTTCAGCTAAAATTTACCTTTCACGTAGCCAGGGAGAGAGATATAATAACGTTTTGAAACAAGTTGACCTAATCGTAACAGAGGACGTCGCGAATTTCAGGCAGAAGGCAGAGAAACAAAGCGGGATGCAAGTAGATAAATCATCTTCGGCGGTTAACAGGTCACATGGTACAGAGGTAGAGTGTGTGACGGAAGACGGCAGATTCGGCACAAGGGTGCAGGCGGGCGCAAAGAGGCGCGTGGACGCGACAGTTGAGCTACAAAGGCAGGCTCTAGGGCATAAGGCGTCGGTGGCAAAGGGCACTAATAAGGCGGGCGTTGTAGTAGCGAAGACGCGAGCGAGTGCGAGAGGTCGGAGGACAGCAGAGGTGGATGCCGTTGGAGTAATAGCATCTAATGCTGCTAAGCGCGATAGAGTAGTGGCGAGAGACACTAATAGAGTTATGCCTGGTTGCTGATTTAGGAGAGGTGCTAGCTGACGTGGTTGACCTGGCACATTTGAACAAGGAGCACGAAGAGTCTGTGAGGAGAATGATAGCGGAATACAAGCCCATAAAGAATACCAAGTCGCCAGTGGAGATGAAGATCCTGTTGTCGGATGATGCGCCCGTATACGAAAGACCAAGGCGCATGTCGCACTCCGATAGACAGACTGTGGACCATCAAGTCAAGCAGTGGCTGGAAGACGGGCTAATCCAACCGAGCACCACCGACTACGCATCCCCGGTCGTACTCGTCAAGAAAAAAGACGGCAGTAGTAGACTATGCTGCGACTATCGGATGCTGAACGAGAAAATAGTGCGAGACAACTTCGCGATGCCTAATATCGACGATGTGATTAAGCAGCTGCAAGGTGCTGACGTGTTTACGACGCTCGACCTGAAAAACGGATTCTTCCATGTTCCTGTACATCCTGATTCACGGAAATATACTTCCTTCGTAACCTACAATGAACAATTCGAGTTCCTGTATGTGCCGTTCGGCATATCGAACTCGCCTGCCGTTTTCTCGAGGTTTATTTTTGCGGTGCTGAGAAACCTTATGCAGGATGGAACAGTCTAATCGTACATGGATGCCTTGGTTATTCCCTCCAAGGATGACACCGAGGGCATTCAAAAGTTAGCGCGAGTGTTACGGGTGGCGTCGGCGAATGGGTTGCAGATAAAATGGAACAAGTATCAGTTCCTCAGGAAGAGTGTCGACTTTTTAGGGTACGTCATCGAAAACGGTTCCATAAAACCCTCCGAGACGAAAACCAAGGCAATCAAAGACTTTCCGTTGCCTCATGATCGAAAAGCGTTGCTGCGTTTCTTAGGATTAACGTCGTACTTTAGAAGATTTGTCGACGGATATGCTGTTGTTGCAAAACCACTCTCAGACTTGCTGAGAAAGAAGGCGAGATTCGAGTTGTGAGACGAGCAGTTGGCGGCGTTCCAGCAACTGAAAGCGGCACTCATAGGCGCGCCAGTTTTATCGCTGTATGATCCGTAAGCTGAGACCGAAGTACATGCAGACGCTTGCAGGTTTGGATACGGGGCGGTGTTTCTCCAGAGGAATTGCGACGACCAAGAGCTTCACCCGGTTCAGTACATGAGCCGTAAAACCAAGCCGCCTGAAGAGAATTACCACTCTTACGAGTTGGAGGTGTTAGCCATCATTGAAGCGCTTAAGAAATGGCGAGTCTACTTACTGGGGCTGAAGTTCAGAATTGTTACGGATTGTAACGCATTCGCAATGACGTTGAGGAAGCGGGACGTTCCTCTAAGAGTCTCCCGTTGGGCAATGTTCCTCCAAGATTACCAATACGAGATAGTCCACAGAAGCGGTTCGAGAATGCGTCACGTAGACGCGCTAAGCAGAGTTTCATGCCTTATGTTAGAAGACTCGTTAATACATCGCCTGAAGCAAGCGCAACAGCAAGACGACTGGGTACGGGCTGTTNGGCAATGTTCCTCCAAGATTACCAATACGAGATAGTCCACAGAAGCGGTTCGAGAATGCGTCACGTAGACGCGCTAAGCAGAGTTTCATGCCTTATGTTAGAAGACTCGTTAATACATCGCCTGAAGCAAGCACAACAGCAAGACGACTGGGTACGGGCTGTTAGGAAGGTACTGCAGAAGGACGAATACGAAGATTTCTACATTAAGCATGACGTTTTGTACAAAGATCCCTCCAAAGACTTGATCGTCGTACCGTCTCTCCTGGAGAATGAGATTATCCGAGTGGCGCACAACCAGGGGCACCTCTCCGTTAGGAAGACGATGGACACTGTGGAGAAATCGTTTTTCATTCCGCAGTTAAGCGCGAAGGCAGCCAAGGTGGTGAGAAGCTGCGTAGCATGCATCGTGAACGATTCCAAGCCGGGCAGGAAAGAAGGTTTCCTTAATCCCATTAATAAAGAAGACAAGCCGTTGGGAACGCTGCACGTCGAACACGTTGGGCCGATGGAACTAACGAAGAAGGCGTACAACTACATCTTGGTTGTAGTTGACGCGTTCTCAAAATTTGTCTGGCTGTACCCCACAAGGAACATAGGCGCAGAAGCAGTCGTCGATCTCCTACGAAAGCAAGCAGCAGTCTTCAGAAACCCTGGGCGTATCATCACAGATAGGGGCGCGGCTTTTACTTCCAAGCTTTTCAAACAATATTGTGAGACCGAAAAAATCCAACATCTGTTGATAGCCACGGGCGTACCTAGAGGCAAAGGACAGGTCGAACGAATCTATCAAGTCGTCGTGTCGATGATTGCGAAACTGAGCAGCGAAGATAAAAGCAACTGGTACAAGCACGTAGATCGGGTGCAGCAGTGCCTCAACAACACACCACCGAGAAGCACCAAACTATCACCCTTCAGAATATTGACCGGCCTGGAAATGCGGATACAAAGCGTGCCTCAGCTGCAAGATCTTTTGGAAGATGCGGCTGTCGAGGAACTGGAAGCCGAAAGGGATGCAGTGCACCAACAAGCCAAGGTAAATATCGCCAGTATCCAATCTGAGAACCGCCGGACGTACGATGCGAAACGCAGAGCAGAGGTGCAGTACGAAGTTGACGATCTGGTCGCCATCAAGCGCACTCAATACGGCGTAGGATTGAGGTTACGACCGAAGTTCTTTGGTCCATATCGGATCGTAAAGAAACTACCGCATGGCCGATATGAAGTCTTGAAGATCGGGGACCATGAAGGACCCAGACGCACTACAACTATTGCTGAGTTTATGAAGAAATGGAACCCACGATTCGGGGCCGAATGATCTCCAGGATGGCCGAATGTGGGACTGGACAGATGGACCAACACAAAATGCCACTAAGCAACCCTGACCAATGACTGACAAATACAACACTGTTCAACTTACACACACAACACTGAAAACGACCCCATTGACGAAAGGAGGAGAATAAGAAAGAAGCGAACTGAGCAAACGGACACTCGCAAGTACACGGCCACACGGAACGGACGGATCTATTGTAAAAGCGAATCTAAATTAGTCTAGCCAGTAAGAACGCCTTCAAGCGAAATAAAACTATGGTAATTTATAAAACTAAACTCGTGTGCGTGTATTTATTGAAGGGCCGTCCTACATATATATAGTTTTTGTATACATAATTCTATATTTAATTGATAATTTTTGCAATAAGAACATTACAACTCATATACATATGTACGAATATCATAGTTGTATTATTAAGTCGTAAGACTAACAAATAAATAAATAAATAAAAAATAAATAATACCGAGGAAAACTGAATCAGCAATGAAGCAATTTGGCTCGACAGGCACTGCAAGCTTCATATCGAAGTTTATAAAGACATCCGTCCGAAACTTGGCAAGCAGGTGGATGTAAAAAATAAAAGATAAAATGTGGGAGATGATTGCAAAAAAAAATGAATGAAAAAGGCTACAGCTTTACGGCTTTCCAAGTAGAAAGTAAGTGGAAGAGTTTGGATCGGGGTTTTAAGAAAAAAGCTGTTCACAACAACAAATCTGGAAGAGGAAAAGCAAGTTGTAGTTTTGAAAAGTAATGCACCTATGTATCTTATTTCTATACTTTTTATACCTTTCATGAGCATGAAATGGTATTATAACTTTGGTCCGATGTTTGTAAGTACCAGAACAAAAAGAGATAGACCCATGAAAATGTATACTTATATGATCAGAACGTCGAGCTGAGTTGATTT
>NW_016159148.1:47538-48231 GCF_001687245.7 Rhagoletis zephyria
TATGCTGTATAAGCTTTATCTCCTATAGCACTGATTGTTAAGATACCAGTTTTTGCCATATATCTCCTTTATGTACGAAACTAAACCCAATAAATTGTGTTACCGGTTTACATACCGATCACATAGCGGTGAAAATCACTTAGATTGGTGTCATATAAAGTAAATCTTCCATACCTCTGATTGTTTAGATGCGGTTTTTTATATAAGTATGTAACTCCTCTATCGATGTATGCAGATGTATGCAAAAGCAGTAATCTGTCAAAGTAAAATTTGCAGATGTTCATGAAAGGTATGAAGCCTTCGGCATAGCCGAAGACAGCGCTGCTCTTACTTGTTTTATAATGATTTGTTGTATTGTTTTTTTAAGGGAATTAACCGAAGTAATGGTAAATAGCGCATCGGTATTTCCACCATTTACACTAGGCTCACACAACGAATGCAGAAGGAGTAGCGAAAGTGGACAGTGATGGAGACGAAATGGTTTCGTCAGGAGAAGGAAGTGGTTCACCGATACAGGAAAAGCGTGACGGTTCCGCCAGCTCAGTGAACAAGAGGTCGCAACAAGGAAGTGGTCATGGCGAGCCAGGCAGTGTTTCCGGCAGGAGGAAAGCCACTGAACCACGTTGCAATGGTGATACGCCGGTGGCCGGAAATGGAAGCGGCTGTGGTAGCAGTAGGCGCGGTTTGAAGTGT
>NW_016159148.1:49170-69075 GCF_001687245.7 Rhagoletis zephyria
TTGGAGATGCATCTGGTGAGCACCTCGAAAGAGTAAAAATCCAGAGGTTCATCAACGGAATGCGGGACGTGTATACCAAGCGCGAGACGTATGCAAATCCAAAGCCAACATTTGCTGAAACGGTCTCGTATGCTCAGACACGTGAAACGGCAGCGCTCCTAAGTAGACCAGCCTACAAAGCCCATCGAGTAGAAGTGGAAACACCTGACGTGATGAACGAGATCCTGAAAACACTCAAGTCGATGGCAGGGAAGAATACTCCTGGTGCAACCGAGAGGAAGGATGGTGCTAGAAAATGTTTTAGTTGCGGAAAACCAGGCCACTTCGCACGCGAATGTAAGACGGGTTCCAACAGTTCAGCAGTACGTAAACGCAGGACTGAGGATGACGAGCCCAACTCCGACCAGTCGTTAAGCTAAAACGAGCCAGCAGCAAGGGCGCACGCTGGCTCCCGCAATTGAATGCCCCATAATCTCCGTCTCGAGAATTGGCGGAAAAGCGAGCAACGTTACTATTGGTGGATGTGTGAATGGGCAGGAGCGAGTGCTGACAGTGGATACTGGAGCGTCACATTCCATTATTCGACCTGATGTGACTACTTTTTATGTGAAGCCACTACCTGGAGCAAAGCTGCAGACTGCAACTGGTGAGCGAACCCAAGTGTTAGGAGAAGTACTATGCGAGGTAATAATCGACGGGTTGGCCTCGTACACGAAGTTTATTGTCGCAGACATTGTGGATGAAGTCATCATCGGCGTGGATTTCCTACTTGGGCAAGGCATGAAGATTGACCTTCAGGGAATGATCCTAACCTATGGCGACAGGAAAGTGCCACTTAGGGTTGGTTACGACAACCAGTGCTTCAGCAGACGGTTGGTCTTAGAGGAAGTAATGTTAAATTCGTTATACAAAGAAGATGCAAAGCTAAATAAAGTACCGTTTGCACGGTATAGACATAACTGCTGATTGGAAAAATAACTAAAAACTGCTATAGAACTGATGAAGTACAGTTTGCAAGAAAATGATTAATGGATAAATTAAATTTTAACAAACATCTGACGTATAATTATAAAATTATTAGTTTTGAGATTGTTGAAAGAAAACTTAAATATTTGAGCATGTAAAACACCCTTTATAACTATGTATTTACTAATGACAGATGTCACTAGCAATCGAAGCCAACTTAACTATCAATAAAGTTTCATCCCTTCCATTTTTATCTTGTCACAAGCACACACGTTTTTTTTTCTATAGAACTCTTTGTCAATCTGCACTCGCTAACAGGTTATGGGCCTTTGCTACGCAGATTAAATTGAAGCCATCCTTCGATAAATTCGGGTAAAAAACTTCTGGTGCCTTATTTTAACTCGATTATCTATTTTCCGCTTGTATTTTGCGAGTTACATGACGTCCAACGTTTTTTCTGTGTCCGTCGAGCGACTTCGCGGTCGTGAGAATTTTGACGTCTGGAAAAGCCAGGCGAAATCATATTTGGTCATCAAGGGCCACTGGAAAATGGTCCAGAACGGTTTGTCTGAGACTGCAACAGACGCCGATCGTGATGCCAATGAAAAAGCATTGGCTGAAATCACGATGTTGGTAGAGCCAAATAATTTTGGACATTTTGCGATAAAACCTCAGCAAAAGACGCGTGGGATGCTCTCATGGAAGCCTATGAAGACAAAGGTTTGAGCTCTTGAAGCAGTTGTTACAACTCAAGCTGTCGGACTGTGAATCCATGGAATATTACATAAATTCAATGGCCCGTAGTCATAGTCAAAATAAAGTCGACTTTAAAGTTAGTTGCAGCTTTTTGACATAATTTTCAATGGGATATCTGTCAAAAAAGCTGCAACTAACTTTAAAGTTGACTTTATTTTGACTATGACTACGGGCCAATGATTATGACTGCCTTTAAGGTTAGAAACGCAGGTCTCAAAATCGACGACGAGCTGACCGCCTCGCTTATGCTAGCTGGACTGCCTAATGAGTTTCATGCATTAGTGCTTGCTGTTGAGAACTCCAAGAAAACGCGTTGACGCTGTGAAAAATCTACTTTTACAAGATGCGAAATATGATGCAAAGCTAGGCGTTGAAAGTGCCTTGTATACTAAAGCGAAAACGTACTCAAAATTCGCTGTCATTCATGCAGGCAATTAGGGTACATAAGCAAAAACCGTCGTAAGAAAGCAGCGAAGGACGACAAGTCAAAACAAAATGCACAGAAAAGTCAAGTCTTATTTGCTTCATCACTTTATGCGAACATTCACAACAACGAACATATGGTGAAAAGTAAAGAATATATGAGAAATCAGAAAAGCATGCTAAACAAAGGTGTGGTTGAAGCGAATAATAGCAAAATTGCTGTTGAATGCACAGGCGATGTCCAAGTCTCTCAGCTCGTAAAGATCATAATGTGAGGGCGACGATCAAAAATGCTGAGTACGTTCTTAGACAGACAACGGGAAAGAGCTTCGGTTTAAAGGCAACTGGTGTGAAATTTTCGATGAGAAGGAACAGCTGATTGCAACTGCAGACAAAACAAATGGTTTGTACCGATTGAATTGCATACCACGAGATAATGCAGCAATGACCGTGAAGAGCTAGGACCTATGGCATAGGCAATTAGGTCATGTCTGCCGCGAAAGTGTCACAGCAATCCAAAATGCTTCGGATGGTGTAAAAATTTCGTCGGGAGAAGGCAACAAATGTGTGGTCTGTATTAAAGGCAAGCAGACACGAACATCGCACAACGAAAAAGGAAAGCGTGCTAAACAGCTGTTAGAGCTCATCGACAGTGACGTAATGGGTCCACTAAATGTGTCTTCATTTTCTGGTGAGCGATATTTATTAACATTTGTGGATGACTATTCCAGAAAAGTTTTTGCTGTCCCAATTAAGTCGAAGGTCGAAGTTTTCAGTGAATTTCTTAAGTTCAAAACTTTAGCTGAAAATCAATGCTCGAAAACTATAAAGGTACTTCGAACAGACAACGGACGCGAGTATGTCAATGAAAAATTCGGTAAATATCTTACAAAACATGGCATTATCCACCAGAAGACGACATTTTATACACCCGAACAGAATGGCGTTGCCGAACGAACAATTACTGAACGAGTAAGGTGCATGCTACTAGATGCGAACTTAGAAGACAGATTCTGGGCTGTAGCTGCTGTAACTGCAGCATATCTATTGAACAGTACACCATGCAGAGGTAATGTCGTGAGTCCAGAAGAACTGTGGTCCGGTCAGAGACCAAACGTAAAACACCTCAAAGTTTTTGGCTGTAAGGAATGGAAAAGCGCAGTAAGTTAAAGGCTAAATCTCGAGAATGTATTTTGGTCGGCTACAGCACTGAATCAAAGGCATACCGGCTGTATGATCCTGTAGCTAAAAACATTATAGTTTCCTGTGATGTTGTGGTTATTGAAAATCACATTAACCAAAGTTCGCTTACTACAGATATGAAGTCAAATATCGTTAATCTATGGCTACCTGATAACTCTAATTGCCAATCCAGGGGCGGGAAATGTGGAAGAATTGCCAATAGAAGACGATAACGAAACATCTACAGACGAATAAAAAAATGAGTTCGAATCCACTGTTGAAAATTTGTCAACTGATAGCGATCTCACATTTGTTCCAGAAGATGAAATTACAGCTATGGACCTTGAAGTAGTCCGGCGTTCTGAGCGGTTGGAGAATCTACCACGACTAAATTACAATTTCTGCGCAGCTGAATATGTAGCATCAGATCCAAACACTGTTGAAGAAGCGATGGCAAGCCCTCAGAGTGATCTTTGGCAGGCATCGATGTGTGAAGAAATGGAATCGCATAATAGGTGCGTTCGTTTAAAATCTCCAGTAAAAACCAACCAACAGCAAAATTCCGGCGAAATGTCACCAGTTCTATCACAAGAGAAAAATATCCAAAACAGGTAATTTGCAGAAACTTGCAAGTTAGACGAACCGCTGATATAATTTTTGTTTACATTCAAAGGTGTAAAATTTAAAACGTACGAAAACTCATTACAAAGTGGTATGTTGACACAGTTTATTGATTAAACAAATAACTACTTACTTCTTACAAGTTTAATTAGTCGCATTTTGTCATTTTTAACTTCCAAACCATCAAATTCAATTTTGTAATTTGCGTAAATTCAAACCAGCTCTTTTTGATCAGCCGTTTTCCTGTGGGCAAATTGCTGTTGGCAAAAATTTTTCCAGCAGAAACCAGCAGCTTCCCTCAAAATGAAATGTCACTTTGCTCTCTCAATTTCCCCTACTTTGCAAGTTTTTTGCGTACGCGAACGCAAAAACCGGAAGGTTTTGGTTAAACATGAACAATTAACAGCTACGCGAACGCAACTAATGTCAACGGTACCTGGAAATTGTCAGCGCTACCTGTTGGTAAGAAAGCCATCCCATCGAAATGGGTATTCAAGACAAAGGTAAATGTCGATGGAGACCCTGTGCGCCATAAAGCCAGGCTAGTGGTGAAAGGGTTCAACCAAAAGCAGGGCATCGATTACGACGAGACATTCGCGCCAGTTGCGCAATACACCTCGATTAGGTTTTCGCTCGCCTTAGCAGTAAAGTGTGGTCTCACAGTCTACCAAATGGATGCCGTAACTGCCTTTTTGAACGGGGACCTCGAAAAAGAGATCTATATGTCCCAAAATTTGCAGAAACTTGCAAATTTGACGAACCGCTGATATAATTTTTGTTTACGTTCAAAGGAGTAAAATTTAAAACGTACGAAAACTCATTACAAAGTGGTATGTTGACACAGTTTATTGATTAAACATATAACTACTTACTTCTTACAAGTTTAATTAGTCGCATTTTGTGATTTTTAACTTCCAAACCATCAAATTCAATTTTGTAATTTGCGTAAATTCAAACCAGCTCTTTTTGATCAGTCGTTTTCCTGTGGGCAAATTGCTGTTGGCAAAAATTTTTCCAGCAGAAACCAGCAGCTTCCCTCAAAATGAAATGTCACTTTGCTCTCTCAATTTCCCCTACTTTGCAAGTTTTTTGCGTACGCGAACGCAAAAACCGGAAGGTTTTGGTTAAACATGAACAATTAACAGCTACGCGAACGCAACTAATGTCAACGGTACCTGGAAATTGTCAGCGCTACCTGTTGGTAAGAAAGCCATCCCATCGAAATGGGTATTCAAGACAAAGGTTAATGTAGACCCTGTGCGATTAGGTTTTCGCTCGCCTTAGCAGTAAAGTATGGTCTCACAGTCTACCAAATGGATGCCGTAACTGCCTTTTTGAACGGGGACCTCGAAGAAGAGATCTATATGTCCCAACCGAGTGGCTTTGATGATGGCTCCGGCCGTGTATGTAAGTTGCAGAAATCGTTGTGTGGTTTACAGCAGTCCAGCCGTGGTTGGAACATAAAGCTGAATTCAACTCTAGTAAAGCGCAGCAACGTCGATCAATGTGTTTATTTTCTCGTTGCTGACAGAA
The DNA here is from genome assembly GCF_001687245.7 of Rhagoletis zephyria. Lineage (NCBI taxonomy): Eukaryota > Metazoa > Arthropoda > Insecta > Diptera > Tephritidae > Rhagoletis > Rhagoletis zephyria. Next base: position 54,652 of record NW_016159148.1, read on the forward strand.
AAATGCTGTTTGTTGCGATACAGTGCTGCTGAATAAGCTTAAATATACGCTTTCTAAAAACTTCAAAATGAAGGATTTGGGTACGGCATCATCGGTTTTGGGTATCCGTGTAACTCAAAATCTGAAAGAAGGAGCAATGAAGATAGACCAATCCCGCTACCTTGCCGATGTAATTCGACGTTTCGGCATGGATCAGTGCAATCCCATAAGCACACCCCTCGACGTGAACCAAAAGCTGTCCGAGGAGATGTGTCCAACTAATGACGACGACAAAAGGGAAATGGCTAGTGTTCCCTATAAGCAAGCCATTGGATGTCTGCTGTTGGCTGCAGAGGTCACTCGACCCGATATCTGCTATGCTGTCAACTTACTAAGCCGATACAGCATGAACCCAGGGAAGGCGCATTGGACTGCAGTGAAGCGGGTTATACGCTATCTCAAGGGAACTATCGACAAGGGATTAATCTACAAAAGGAGCTCGGATGACATCGTTGGTTTTTGTGGCGCCGACTGGGCAGACGACGTAAGTGATCGCCGTTCGACAACTGGTTATTTTTTTTTATTTCAGAATGCAGCCATTTCTTGGGCTACCAAAACGCAGCGTACGATAGCTTTATCAACTACTGGGGCTGAACTAATGTCAATGGTAGCTGCGGTGCAAGAATCAATCTGGCTTAAGCGATTGGAAAAGGAGCTGGTGCACAAATCTTCCAAATCAATGACTTTGTTTTGCGACAACAAGAGCGCTATACACATAGCAGAAAACAACTCGTATTCTAGCAGAACGAAGCACGTCGATATTAGATCAAAGCTTATCCATGAAAAAAGTAAAGATGGCCAAATTAATCTACAATTTATTGGCACGAATAAAATGCTAGCCGATATTTTTACAAAAGCATTATCTACGCCAAAAACAAAACAATTTTCAAATGAATTTGGCTTAAAGTAATTTCTTTTGATCTTTGTATTAGTAAAATATTTTCTATCTCTTAAATTTGGATTGTATAACGTTGCTTTAAACTCAATTTGCTATTGCATAAGGCAGCTTAATCTTTTAAAGAAAATAACTGTATTACATGTTTTACATACACTTGCTTAAAACCAATAACTTATTCTCGAATGAAATGTAATATTTAATTTAGAGAAGGTGTTGAAAGAAAACTTAAATATTTGAGCATGTAAAACACCCTTTATAACTATGTATTTACTAATGACAGATGTCACTAGCAATCGAAGTCAACTTAACTATCAATAAAGTTTCCTCCCTTCCATTTTTATCTTGTCACAAGCACACACGTTTTTTTTCTAAAGAACTCTTTGTCAATCTGCACTCGCTAACAGAGATATAACCTAGCGATACGTGGACTTAGTTCCCTGCCATTAACCACATACAGATTAATACAATCTAATACATAATTATGGTTACTTGTGGACCGCTAAGGTTCCAACCAAGAAAACACAACACAAATTTTAAAAACGATATAATCACGATTTAATAAAAAAAAATAAAGATTTGAAATAAGTATAGCAGAAACTTGTGCACGTGGTTCTGGCCCATAGCGGTATTACCATCGTGTATCAGTGGAGCGACGATTGGATACATCAACGGAATATAATCATACAAAGAGACATATATTAAAATTAGAGGAATAACCTGGCGATGGTGAAAACCAGCCAACAACCTACCCAAAGCCCAAAAAAAATAAAAATCGAGCAAACTTAATAGTGTGCTTATACATATTTATGTAAATTTGTGCAAATTAAAACGAAATAAAAACTAAAGGAAGTTTATAAAAACGTGGTAAAAATGAGTACACCGGAGTTCTGGGGTTCAACGATTCGTTAGAGAATGAGAGCTTAGTAGACTGGCCAGGAGTAATAAATGTTTAACAAAGTTTAAGTGTAGTCTTTAGAATATTTTTTGACATAAAGNAACTGGCCTGGAGCAGAAAACATTTAAGAGAGTTTAAGTGTAGTCTTTCGAATATATTTTGTCATACAAGAAATTTTGTGATCCAAATCTATTTAAAATATTTTAAAACTATCACCAGCTCTACGATTTTGTTCTCAGAGATCGTGCCAACTGAGTATTGGGATTTTCTTTCACAAGTAAAACCAGAATTTCGCGCTTGTATTTCGTATTCACGACGTTAAAACTGCATGGAATTGATAAAAATTGTTTAAAATTTGTGTCTAGCTGCCAAAGAGTAAGAAAACAAATGCAAAATGATACGTTTTTCACAATTTTCTAACACTTCGCTACACCATCGAAAGCAAAATTCTGTTCGACAGAAAATTCGATACTCAACGAAAGTGTCGACACGGTTAGCTCATAATTAGTCTGTTCCAATAGCAGTCCGGTTTACAGGATTTAGTCAGAACTTACAGGAAGTCGTTCCTATTGCCATAAAACCTGTAAGTGGGAACACATTTGAGAGAGTATCTGAGCAACTGTTCCTAGTCAGAAGTTACAGGATTTAGTCCGGAGTTTTTTTTCCTGTAAGTTCATGAAAAGTGTCAAACGATCAGCTGATTTGCGTGTGCAAGCAAAAACAAACAGCGGTGAAAGCAAAGTACCTTATATTTGTAAAAAATTGGAATTGAACAACGAAATGTTTGAATATGTATAGATTTTAATAATCNCTGACGTTTTTACAGGAAATAGTGCTTTTTGCGTTCCTATGCACTTCTGCATCTGTTCTCCTTTTACTCTCATTTGAGAGAGTAAAATTGTAGTTTGACAGTTCCACAGGTTTTAGTCCGAAGTTCAAAGGAACAGACTAAATTAGAGCGTTCCAGCACGTCTACAATTTGCAGGTTTTGCAGGATTTAGTCAAAGTCGTTCTCGTAGGCCAAAAATTCTGTATCTGGGAACACTCTCGTGAGAGTAACTGAGCAACTGTTTCCAGAATGAAGTTTCAAGATTTAGTCCGGAGTTTTTCTTCTGGCAAATTCAGGAAAATTTTTCCAGCAGAAACCAGCAGCTTCCCTCAAAATGAAATGTCACTTTGCTCTCTCAATTTCCCCTACTTTGCAAGTTTTTTGCGTACGCGAACGCAAAAACCGGAAGGTTTTGGTTAAACATGAACAATTAACAGCTACGCGAACGCAACTAATGTCAACGGTACCTGAAAATTGTCAGCGCTACCTGTTGGTAAGAAAGCCATCCCATCGAAATGGGTATTCAAGACAAAGGTAAATGTCGATGGAGACCCTGTGCGCCATAAAGCCAGGCTAGTGGTGAAAGGGTTCAACCAAAAGCAGGGCATCGATTACGACGAGACATTCGCGCCAGTTGCGCAATACACCTCGATTAGGTTTTCGCTCGCCTTAGCAGTAAAGTGTGGTCTCACAGTCTACCAAATGGATGCCGTAACTGCCTTTTTGAACGGGGACCTCGAAAAAGAGATCTATATGTCCCAAAATTTGCAGAAACTTGCAAATTTGACGAACCGCTGATATAATTTTTGTTTACATTCAAAGGAGTAAAATTTAAAACGTACGAAAACTCATTACAAAGTGGTATGTTGACACAGTTTATTGATTAAACAAATAACTACTTACTTCTTACAAGTTTAATTAGTCGCATTTTGTCATTTTTAACTTCCAAACCATCAAATTCAATTTTGTAATTTGCGTAAATTCAAACCAGCTCTTTTTGATCAGCCGTTTTCCTGTGGGCAAATTGCTGTTGGCAAAAATTTTTCCAGCAGAAACCAGCAGCTTCCCTCAAAATGAAATGTAACTTTGCTATCTCAATTTCCCCTACTTTGCAAGTTTTTTGCGTACAAATGACATGTAAACAAACCGACTGACGTTTTTACAGGAAATAGTGCTTTTTGCGTTCCTATGCACTTCTGCATCTGTTCTCCTTTTACTCTCATTTGAGAGAGTAAAATTGTAGTTTGACAGTTCCACAGGTTTTAGTCCGAAGTTCAAAGGAACAGACTAAATTAGAGCGTTCCAGCACGTCTACAATTTGCAGGTTTTGCAGGATTTAGTCCAAAGTCGTTCTCGTAGGCCAAAAATTCTGTATCTGGGAACACTCTCGTGAGAGTAACTGAGCAACTGTTCCCAGAATGAAGTTTCAAGATTTAGTCCGGAGTTTTTCTTCTGGCAAATTCAGGAAAAGTGTCAAATGATAGGTAGAGTTGCATTTGTGTACAAAAACAGAACGCGGTGAAAGCAACTAACCTTACATTTGTTAGAAAATGGAAGTAAATAATCAAATATTCGAATATATATGCAATTATTATTAATTAAATAGATTTTAATAGTTAATTAGTGATCTTTCAGCCAAATCAGTCTTGTACTAATGACAATTAAACAAACCAAATGACGTTTTTGCTAGAAAAAGTGCTTTTTGCGTTCCCGTACACTTCTGCATCTGTTCTCCTGTTACTCTCACTAGAGAGAGTAAAATTGTAATTTGACATTTCCACAGGTTTTAGTCCGAAAAGTACTGGAACAAACTAAATACGAATTTCACTTTCGATCTTCGATAACCAGCGAACATCGAAAATCGAATGCAACTCATAATAAGTCGATGTTCAGACACGAAAACTTTTGTTGCGGAAACTCGAAGCTTGTTTGGGAGAGAGCGACGAGGAAAGGGGACGGGTACCGAGTCGCCGTACTCGGGAAACACGCTTTGTGCTCTCGTTCGTCTGAGTAATTCAAGTTGGCGGTTCACAGCTGACAACAACAATTGCATACAAAAGAGTTTCTGTGTGTGAATGCAAAGGGCAACACCAAAAGAGAAATCGCCGATAATAAGCAACTCGAGTGTAGTTCTGAACACATTGAAAACGACGAGCTACGGGCTTTAGCTTCCAATTTGTTATCTTTATTATCTAAACGCTTTGTCGATGGCTACCTGAATTTTATGAACGCGCCAGCGACATCATGAATTTGTATGAGTTTGACATAAAAGAAGAGGAAGAACCTTATCTGTCGCTGGAAAAATAGAAATAGATCTAAGCTGGCCACAACCACAGTCGTCGCGTAGCTCGGTCGTCGCCAAAATAATTATCTACATAAGAATACGTGTTAAAATAATTTGACAGCTGTGATCCGTAGCTCGTCGTTTTCATTGTGTTCGGGCTATTTCCGTGTTTGAACGCAGACAAAGGGCCAAGATTTTGGAGAGAAGAACGACAAAAAGAAAAACAGGAGGAAAATAAAAGAAAGAAATGGCAGGAAGAAGGGAGAGCGGCATATAACAAAGCTAAATTAAAAGCCTACGAAGAAAGAACTAAAGAAACAAAACGAAAAAATTATATTTTGGAAGGATTGCTAAATTATATTTCAGAAAACAAAATGTAATTGCAATCTACATCAGCTATGACTGGCGCTCGAGGAACTCCATAAGCAAGTCCAAACGTTTTTCACTTACTTATGGAGTTCTGCCAACGCTGGGCATATATATGTATGTATGTATGTATATATGTATGACAGGAGTGCTTATATTCCTGAGTCATGGTACGAAAAAATGCTTAGCGCTGAGCTTTGGCCAGCTAATGTAACAGTCCGTCCTTTTCGGTTTATCCCAAAAGCGGTTGTAAAAGAAACTTAGCGACAACTCGAAGCGAAAATTATCAAGCAAGCAAGCAAATTCGAATTTACTTTCACAACGTCTCTGGTATGAGAACAAAGTCAAACGATGTTTGTACAATTAGTTCGCTTGAAATCTATGATGTCTTTGTGTTAATCGAAACCTGGCCTAATCCTACCTTTTTCGACTAGGAGTATTTTGACTGCAAATTGTATGATGTTTTTCGAAAGGATAGAGACGCTGGAAAAACTTTATGTAACAGAGGTGGTGGTGTTCTGATTGCTGCTAAGCGTAACTTGCGAGCCACAATACATCAGCTTGAAAATAATGATTCCTTATTGGACCAATTATGCATACGACTATTTGGTTCGTCCGGGGAACTGTATATTTGTGCCTCCTACATTCCTCCCAACAGTCATGAATCGTTATACAATTTACATGTTGACAACGTCGCAGCGTTACATTCAGTGATCGCGGATAAGCAGTTATGCGTGCTGGGTGATTTTAATTTAAGCGGTATTTCTTGGTCATATTTAGAGGATTCAGGCTTTTTAACTCCGTCTAATGTTAACCTTGCTTTTGAGTTATACCTAGTTGATAGTTCCTTAAGCTTTGACTTGCGTCAAGTTAATAGTTATATTAATAAGTATGCTCGGATCTTAGATTTAATTTTCTTATCGAGTAATTTAAATTTTACGCTCTTGGAATGTTGCTCGCCTATTTCCCCCGCTAACTCTCATCATCTTCCGTTAGTATTAGATTTAGAGTTCTATGAATTTTTAAACGCCTCTTCCGGAAGTGGTAATGTAAAATTTAATTTTAATCTTTGTAACTTTGAGATCCTTAACAACCAGCTGCTTGAGCTTGATTGGGACTGTCTTTTTGCTAACGTTGATCTAGTCCATAGTTTCGAACTTTTCAAAACTAAGGTCCATGATTATTGCCTGAATCATGTTCCAATTTTTTCTGAAAGGAGATATAAGTTACCATGGTACACCAAACAACTGAAGCATTTAAAAAATCTTTGTAACAGGCTTTACAAAAAATCCAAAGTGTCCCAAAATAATTCGCACTATGCAAGATACAAATGCTGTTTGTCAGAGTTTAAAAAACTTGATAAGTCGCTTCGTAAGAAATATATCAGGAACTTCGAAAGCAATATAAAGACCAACCCTAAGGCCTTTTGGTCGTTTATTAAATCAAAGAAAAATAAATCCAACATTCCTACCTCGATGTTTTACAAAAATAAACATGCTAATTTGGCCCAAGACTCATCTGACCTATTTGCGGACTTTTTTAGTGCAAATTACGTTAGTGAAGATGATACGGATCTTATTAATCCTACAGTTTCTGACTCACACGTATCTTTTGGCTCTCTGTTGCTGACCGAGGATGATGTGCTGAAGGGTATTTCGAGTTTAAAAGCATCCACTCAGACTGATGTAGATGGCCTGTCTCCTATTCTCTTCAAGAACTGCTCTGCTCTCATTAAGCCTCTACTTTTGATCTTTAATTTATCGCTCTCTGTGGGTACGTTTTTAGCGGATTGGAAAAGTGCTTATATTACACCTATCTTCAAAAGTGGAAATAAAAGTGATGTTTCGAATTACAGACCGATTGCTAAATTGACAACGGTTGCTAAATTGTTCGAAAGCATTATCAAGGATAAAATTGCTTTTGCAATTCAAAACGTAATTTGTCCGAATCAGCACGGTTTCGTTAAGGGGAGATCCACGATATCTAATCTTGCTATTTTTACGGATGACTGCATCAGAGGCTTTGAGGCTGGGTATCAAATTGATACAATATATACTGACTTAGCCAAGGCATTCGATAGGGTGTCTCATAAAATCTTAATTAGTAAATTGGCGTACATGGGTTTTCACTCCGTCTTCATCGAATGGATCAGTTCCTATCTATCGGAGAGGTACTGTAGGGTGCAAATCGAAGACACAACATCGCGTTCTTTTCACGCTAGTTCTGGGGTCCCTCAGGGAAGTATCCTTGGACCTCTTTTATTTATAATCTTTATCAATGACATAAGCTTGTGTTTCTTATTCTCCAAATTTTTTCTATACGCTGACGATCTCAAAGTTTATTCGGTTGTAACGCGACCTGGGGACTCTGTTTCTCTTCAATCTGATCTAACTCTTGGTGTGAAAGAAATCAACTCTTCTTAGATACTGAAAAATGTTCTCATATAGTTTATTCTAGAAAGTCGATTACAGTAAGCACATCTTATACGATAGCAGGTACTAAACTGAAATTTGTTGATCAAGTCAAAGACCTAGGGGTTTATTTTGACTCCAAGCTCACTTATAATACTCATATTAACTTCATTGTTGCAAATTCNCAACATCGCGTTCTTTTCACGCTAGTTCTGGGGTCCCTCAGGGAAGTATCCTTGGACCTCTTTTATTTATAATCTTTATCAATGACATAAGCTCGTGTTTCTTATTCTCCAAATTTTTTCTATACGCTGACGATCTCAAAGTTTATTCGGTTGTAACGCGACCTGGGGACTCTGTTTCTCTTCAATCTGATCTAACTCTTGGTGTGAAAGAAATCAACTCTTCTTAGATACTGAAAAATGTTCTCATATAGTTTATTCTAGAAAGTCGATTACAGTAAGCACATCTTATACGATAGCAGGTACTAAACTGAAATTTGTTGATCAAGTCAAAGACCTAGGGGTTTATTTTGACTCCAAGCTCACTTATAATACTCATATTAACTTCATTGTTGCAAATTCCTATTCCACGTGGGCCTTTGTGCGTCGTAACAGTTCTGATTTTTCTGACCCGTACACTCTTAAAAAACTTTATATTGCTTTTGTCAGGTCTCGTCTAGAATATGCCGCAGTTATTTGGCGACCTTTTCATACGACGTATATTAACAGGATTGAGAGTGTACAAAAGATTTTTATCAAGTCTGCGCTAAGGTTTCTCAGCTTTACGGAGCCAATGCCTTCCTATAAGTCACGTTGCTTACTTTTAAATCTTGATTTGCTCGAAGATAGGAGAAAGTGCCTATCCTGCTCGTTTATCTTGAATGTTATAATTAATATTGTTGATTGCTCAGAAATTCTGCGAAGAATACCGCTCAATATTCCTGTAAGGAATTTGCGGCGTTCTGACTTATTTTACGTACAATCCGCAAAGTCGAATTATGCTTTGAATGCGCCTATTAGGCGAGCCCTCAGGGAAATCAATCAAATAAACCAAACGGTGGAAATAGATCTGTCCCTTCCTGGAGTCGTTTTAAAAAACATAGTCTCGAATTACTTTAAGTCATAATTTAGTTGATCTCCAACTTAAATTGAAGTTGTATTTAAGCTTAGTCAGTAAGAATCTATGTATTCATTGACTGAAATATAAATAAATAAATATTCAACACGTGTTAACAGCGAAATTCACTAAAAGTACTATTCGATGTTAGAACTTGTCTGAGACTGTAATGTCATTACTGATGTTAATATTAATTTTACAATTGAATAGTAAATTCTTCTAACAAGCGATATATAAGGTGCATTCACATCATCGATGACTGTTAAGTCTTAGACAAGTTCTATCATCGAAAAGTACTTTTAATGAATTTCGCGAATAGCACGTTTTGAATATAAGCACTCGATATAGGATTCCTCGTCAGCTACAGAATTTCATATCGGTGACAGGAGTAAAAATAAAATAAGCACTTAAAGATAATTGCATTCATTGTTCGCAAAGAAAATCAGTTTTATTAAAAATTACCAGCGAATAATCAGTATTCTTAAGCCAAAAAATAAAACTCAATAATAATTAATATCTTTGAGAGAAAAAATTATATTTTGCGAATAAAATATTACATACCTACTGTTTGGCATTAATATAAAACTAAAATTATATTTAAGCATACAGTGGTGAGAGAAATAATGGAAAGTTTTCATTTTGAGCAGTTTTAGCAATATTCCATTTGTTTATTCGATGTATATTATTTTTTTATAGCGCATTGTATAACACTGAACATACATATAGCATTAAATTGCTAGCCAAATAATTAAATAGTTTAATTTTAATATATCGAGACCTTATATTCTATGCGCTCTATCTGCAATTTTCACATAAAGTACTTTGTGATGTTAGAACCCATCTGGGACTTACCTGTCATCACTGACGTTAATTCTGACTCTGCAATTTAATAGTAAATTCTTCTGTCAAGCGTTATACAAGGTCAGCATTAATACCACCGATGACAGTTAAGCCTTAGGTGGATTTTTATATCAGAATCTATTTTTTGTGAAAAGTGCAGATAAAGGGTATTGAATAAAACCCCTCGATATGTAGGTATGTACTTATGTTGATATGTAAAATTACTCCTGCAATAAAGCATTCAGATTTTTATAGTAATAATAATCCACTTTTTTTGTTTTGTGTTATTTTTTACCAAAAAAGAAATTCAATATCTCTTTACAAAATTTTACTTTAGCATAATTCGCAAGTTAACAATTTCAAGAGACGAAAACAACTTTTCCATTGTGCAGTAATAATTATACAGTAATATTAAATTGTATTTCTTGTAATCGCAGCCAGATATCATGCAAATCATACGATTTGAAATCGGAACGATTTGCAAAAGATTTTTTAATATTTGTAATGCATATAATAAATATTTCACACGGAAACTGCTAGAAACACTAAATGACGTCATATTCTTCGATTTAGAGCCAAATGTTTGCCATTTTGTTAAGAAATCTCAAAAATAAGTTTTGTAAATCGCATCGATTTCAAATCGTATGATTTGTAGCACATACCGAAACGGTAGACTTATACTACGTTTATACGCACGTATTACTTGCAAATAACAATTTGAAAAATGGTAAATTTTGCCGTATAAACGCTTGGTAAATTTTTTATTTACAAATTAAATCACGCAAATGAGTATTGATTAGTGGTACTATTTGCAAATAAGCGCAAGACGCCGCCATTCTTAGGTTTATTTTCTTGTTCGATGATCATCTTACCGCCTTTTTATAATCAAGACGTTGCCATTTTTAACTTTATTTTGTTTTTCAATGGATATATTATTGCCTTTTTATAGTCAGGCAATATTAAAAAAGATTTTTTCACCATCGAATAAACAGTGAGTTAGGTATTAGCAAATTATTTTTATTTGCAAATAGCATACGTATAAACGTAGTATTAGTTAAGTCAGTTTTGTTTATTCTACACCTATTTCAATTACGCGCATTCAACTCTTCACATAATCTATTACGCAAAGCTCCATTACGTACTATCGGAATCGGACTCTGGTCATCTTCGTTATTTATATCAGGCTCTGTATCAAAAATCTCCAAGTTATCGTCACACATACTACGTTTATATGTATGCTATTTGCAAATAAAAATAATTTGCGTGGACAAATACGACTTCCAGGGTAAACTCGACGATGCATCCGCAAAGGATGAACAGAAGGATGAGGCCGCTTGTTCGTCGAAGGATGTGCAGCAGACATCCGGGAAAGTTGAAGAACAGCAAAAGTCTCCAAGTTCATCAACAGCTATGGACATGAACACGTTATTGGCTGCCATGTCACAGCTGTCGTCACAGATGCAAGCACATGATACACGCATGTCACAGATGTCATCACAGATTTCATCGCAGCTGCAAGTGCAGGAAACACGCATATCATCGCAGCTAGATGAAAAGATTACTCAGCTAGAAGAGAATTTATTCAAAGATAACGCGGAACTCAGATAGAGAGAGGATAAGATCGAGGAACGACAAGACAAAATCGAAGAGCTAATTTAGGAGAAAGTTGAGGCTAAGGTAGAAGAATTGGAAGGTCGTCTCCGAGATATGCAGTTGAATCGTCCAGCTACTTCGACGAGCGCGCCCAAGGTAAAGACTACATCCTTTGACGGCACGATTCCTTTCCAAGTCTTTAAGCTTCAGTTCGAAAAGACGGCTACAGCAAGCAACTGGAGCACGGAGGATAAATCCGCTGCACTGTTCGTTGCATTAAAAGGACCTGCAGCGGAAATCTTGCAGACTATTCCTGATTGTGAAAGGAACAGTTACGATGCGTTAATGGGTGCAGTGGAAAGACGTTATGGTAGCGAGCACAGGAGACAGATTTACCAGATGGAGCTGGAGAATCGCTGCCAGAAATCCAACGAGACTTTACAGGAATTCGCCTCTGAGATTGAAAGGCTGGCTCATTTGGCAATTGGAGACGCATCTGGTGAGCACCTTGAAAGAGTAAAAATCCAGAGGTTCATCAACGGAATGCGGGACATGTATACCAAGCGAGAGACGTACGCGAATCCAAAGGCAACATTTGCTGAAACCGTCTCGTATGCTCAGACGCGTGAAACGGCGGCGCTCCTAAGTAGACCAGCCTACAAAGCACATAGCGTGGAAGTGGAAACACCGAACGAGACATATGAAATGCTGAAAACGATTATCCAACTGCTGGACGGGAAAAAGAATGGCTCTGGCAAATGTTTTGAATGTGGAAAGCCAGGCCCCTTCGCCCGCGATTGCAGCGCAAGTTCCAGTGCGCTCAACAATTCAGCAGGACGCAAACGCAGGGCTGAAGGAGACGAAGCCAACTCAAATCAGTCGTTAAACTGAAACGAGCCAGCAGGAAGCGCCGCATTCTGGCTCCAGAAGTTGAAGGGTCCATAATCTCCGTCTCACAAATTGGCCGGAAAGCATGCAACCTCACTGTTGGTGGATGTGTGAATGGGCAGGAGAGAGTACTGACAGTGGATACTGGAGCGACACATTCCATTATTCGACCGGATTTGGCCACTTTTTATGTGAAGCCACTACCTGGAGCAAAGCTGNTTAGGAGAAGTACCATGCGAGGTAATAATCGACAGTGTGGCCTCGTACACTAAGTTTATAGTGGCAGACATTGTGGATGAAGTCATCATCGGCGTGGATTTCTTACTTGGCCAAGGCATGAAGATTGACCTCCAGAGAATGATCCTGACAGATCGTCACAGGAAAGTACCACTTTGGGTTGGTTACGACAGCCAGTACCGCAGCAGACGGTTAGTCTTAGGGAAGTGTCGAAGATTCCACCAGAAACGGAAGCGGTTAGTTGGGCGGAGGTTGGCAGTGATGGAGACGGAGTGGTTTCGTCAGGAGAAGGAAGCGGTTAACTGATGCAGGAAAAGGGTTACGGTTCCGCCAGCTCAGAGGTCGCAACAAGGAAGTGGTCATGGCAAGCCAGGCAGTGTTTCCGGCAGGAGGAAAGCCGCTAAACCACGTTGCAATGGTGATACGCCGGTGGCCGGAAATGGAATAGGCTGTGGAAGCAGTAGGCGCGCTTTGAAGTGTCCCGCAAAAGGTGGCCGGCAAAGGCGAGCAGTTAATCCGGAAGCCAAGGATGAGGCTATACATGTCCGGTCAATGACGTTGACGCCGGCAAAATACCGAGATGCGGGACACTGGGCAAGTTACAGCGTGAGGAACCGGATTTAGCAAGATGTGCTAAAGGCAGTGCAGCACGAAGGCAGGAGCCTGGGTGTCATGGACAGAGGATGCGGCATAGACCTGGCAAAAAGGGTGCCCACGGGAGGAGACATGGTCTGGTCACCACCAGTGGCCGGCAGAAGCACGACCATGTGAGATGGTGCACCACCGGAGATAAGCTGGAGGCCATGTCCAGTAACGCATCGAGCCGAGAGGAGCTACAGAAAGGCGATTTGGTGTTGTTGCACATGCCGCAGCCGAAGAAAGGCCTCACCTCCGAACAACATCGTAACCGGAAAGGTCCGTATAGGATTGACAAACGGCTGAAGGACGCAGTGCACCGAATCCAGACAACTGGGAGAACCAAGATGAAAGACTAGCAACGGTTGGAGCAGCAAGTGTGTCTGATCGGGACGAGGGGGGGAGATCAGTGTGGCGAATACTGCGGCAACGCGAAGCGAACAACGAGAAATAGGCAGAATGTTCGATGAATGACGTAGAATGTTCAACGAAGAGAAACGTCAAGTTGGATGAACACTGCGAACAGCGAGAGAAAGAGAATGAGCGATGAACTTCAGAACGTTCGATAGTTGCCATGAGTGCGAGCGCAGGAGGTATATAAGAGCCACGACACAGCGGAGCTGGAGAGTAACAAGTCCGCAAGCTACAAGTAAAGTGAGTTGCGAATAAGCAAGCTATAAGTTTAATTGTGTTAACAAGTTTTGTAAAGCGTTGTAATTGCTTTAACGAGTATTGCAAAGTGTTTTTACGGTATTAGCAAGTATTGTAAATTGTTTGTTGTACAATAAAATTAATTGTACTACAATTTGGTCATCGTGAGCATTTGTTTAACAATCCAGCGATACGAGCTGGAGGATATTTGGGAAATCCCTCAAGGTTTCGAGGATACTCGTAACAATACGATTAAAAGGAAATTACGATAAGGTTCTTTTGTTCAGACAAAAATATATAGTAGGGGGATTGGGGTCACATTCCCCTCTTCCGGCAACACAGAAACGAGAATTCTATGTAGTGAGGGTTATAATCCCTATTGCGGCCGAAGGCCGCCTACGCAGAAAGGTGTTCTATGCAAAGGTGTTCGGGCCCTTTTCGTTGGCCACACAGAAAGGAGAATTCTACGTAGTGAGGGTTATAATCCCTAAGCGCGGCGAAGGCCGCCTACGCAGAAAGGTGTTCTATGCAAAAGGTGTTCGGGCCCTTTTCGTTGGCCACACAGAAAGGAGAATTCTACGTAGTGAGGGTTATAATCCCTAAGCGCGGCGAAGGCCGCCTACGCAAAAAGGTGGTCTCTGCAAAAGGTTTTCTGCCCCTTTTCTTTGGCAACACAGAAAGGAGAATTCTACTGCCTGAGGGTTATAATCCCTAAGTGCGGCCGAAGGCCGCCTACGC
>NW_016159148.1:69148-95684 GCF_001687245.7 Rhagoletis zephyria
GTGAGGGTTATAATCCCTAAGCGCGGCCGAAGGCCGCCTACGCAGAAAGGTGTTCTATGCAAAAGGTGTTGGCAACACAGAAAGGAGAGTTCTACATAGTGAGAGTTATAATCCTTAAGCGCGGTCGAAGGCCGCCTACGCAGAAAGGAATTCTACGCAAAAATACTGTGGACGCAAGTAAAAATTATTATTTATGTTATGTTTTTGTTCCACAGAGATTTGTTACCCCTTTTAATGGGTACCACTGTGGATTTTACTGTTAGTTTTATTCAAAGTAACGTTTCTTTCTCTGCTTTGGTATTATATTCTTTTCCAATCGTTATTTCGGCGTTGTTTGTGAGCTCTGGGCTTTATATATTATTATTTATTTAAACTAAAATGACTGACGATCAAGCAGGTATGTTTTTAAAGTTTTAAGTGCTTCTATTTATACATCTACTAAATATTTATCGTATTATTTAAAGATTTCGATACGCCCTCCAATAGCCGTGGTGTTCATCCACGAAATGCGAGTCTGCTGTGCGCCGCTGAAGTACGCGGAATGTGGAGCCTTCTAAAGGTATCAAAGACATTTGATACGCGCGAAAAATGTACCGCTTTCGCAGAGGCACAGGGTCTAATTTTGACCACGAGATTATGCCGTACGCATAAAATCCCAATGACAGTTTCACCATTGGGTAACAACACGGTCGGCAGCTTTCGATGCCGCAAAGGGAGCTGCCGTTCAAGATCGGGCGTTTCTAGGGCCACTGGTACGTGGTTTGAAAATGCCAAGCTTCCACTACCAGACATTTTCTACCTGATGTATGCCTACGCTTCGCACTGGAACCAGGCTGAAGTCCGAAAAGAAAGCATTACCGAGGGAACCGTTTTGTCTAGCGCCACCATCTGCGATTGGTACAACTACTGTCGTGAGGCAGTTGTTTTGTATCAAGTCGATCAGCAGGAGGTGTTAGGCAAAATTGGGGGCCCAGTAAAATTGTTCAGATCGACGAGAGCAAGGTCGGGAAGCGAAAATACCAGAAAGGTACCAAAAATGTATTTAAAAAAACATATTCTTTAATTTATATTTTGTTTTAGGCAGGAGAGTGGAAGGCCATTGGGTCTTAGGGATGGTTGAGGATGGCAGCGACGATCTGAGGCGGGAAGTCTGCCCAGAAAATGTCCGGTCTGCTGAGGTGCTCATACCCCTCCTTCAAAAATATGTGGCCGAGGGTACAATTATTTGTACCGATTTTTGGAAGGCGTACGATTGCCTAGCGGACCACGGGTATGAGCACAGAAAAGTAAACCATAGCAATCCGGATAACGCCTTTGTGGTAGACGACGGCACGCATACGGATAAAATTATAGAATATCTGTGGCGCAAAACAATTGCTCGTAAGCATGAGGACCCTTTCCTCAAACTTATTGACGCAATCAAATACACATAACTATAAGCCTTAAAAATGTGTTTCAGTATTTTGTGGGGGAATATGACCACAATCCCTCTATTATTTATTTTTATCTGAACAAATGAACCTTATCGTATTTTCCTTTTAATCGTATTTTCTTTTGGTCTTGCTTTCCACTCTCGGTTTTTTAGATATGGCAACACAGTCTTGCTGCCATTTGCACATATTCTGCATGTACTCTCATAAAATTAAACAACAATCAATTTTTGATAAAAAAAGTTGTAATATATTAAAAGTATTTATTTGTTTGAACGTGCACACTCTAACTGCGCATATATTGAGTGTAAATAACGTGTAAATTTAGTGGAAAGTGCATTATATATTGTAAAATAGTGCCATACAAGTTGGTTAAAATTACAAACTTTAATAACAAATTACTTAAAAACTATAAGGTTCCGCGCTTTAAAACTTTACATAGACCCCCTTTAGAACCCCCTCTACCCCACTATTTCCCTTAATTCCGTACTCGGGGGTTACCATTCTAAAATTTTCCCTCTTGGGCCTCCGCTCACTGGACTGCTCAGTCCGCCCAAAACCGGTTTGGTGGGGATAAGAGGGGGAAGAGAGTTCGAGTTTACCTCGCTCATTTCAGTCCGCGAAAGTCGCGGATTGACGGTGGACTGACACGCACACATAGACAACATGCTTTCTATTTCGTTTTGTTTGCATGTGCCACATGCACTAACACAATCATGCGTAGTTTATGTATACAAGACTGAAACCTGTTTTCGGACGACTGCCCAGTCCAGTGTCCGTTCGAGTGGTGGACTGCTCAGACCGACTGAACAGGCTAGTGTTCAGGCCCCATAACTTGCAGTGGTATAATTGCCTAACACCCCTATTCTGCAACTCTTTCGTATTCGGATTTTGCTACGAATAGTAGAAATAGTATGCTGCAATCCGAATCGTACTTTCGAACTTTCGAAATTCCTAACAATGGCATGCCTAAAAACGAACGAGTACGCTTTTTTGTGTAATTTTGTACGAAAACAATTCTGTGTGTTTGCAGGAAATATTAGTGGTGTTCATTTCAACAGATAAATTTGCGTTTCGCATATACATACATTTTTATCCACTGCTTTGTATAAAGGAGCAAAAGAGAAACTTGGGTCGGGTTTAGTTATTTGTACCATGATATTCGGTTGCTGTGTGCAAACGTTTAACCCGAATCAAAGTGCACTTTAGCGGAACCAGGCCAAAATTGATGAAAAAGAAAGGTATCAATCGACGCATTTCAATGCGAACAAGAATAATCCGAGACCGGAAATTCACATTTTTAATTCATTAAAGAGTTATTCGCAAAAAACACTTGCACTTTTCGCAATATGTTTTGATGAATTTGACGCAAATAAGTGGAGTAAATGAACTCAACTGAGCACATATTCATTAGTTTTTATACATTTGTGATGTTTTAAGTATAAATTTTTAGAAAATTCTTACGAAATAATAGTGCACTTTAGCGGAACCAGGCCAAAATTTATGAAAAAAATTCAAGAGGGGTATCAATCGACGCGTTTTAATGCGAACAACAATAATCCGAGACCGGAAATTCACATTTTTAATTCATTAAAGAGTTACTCGCAAAAAACACTAGCACTTTTCGCACTATATTTTGATGAATTTGACGCAAATAAATGGAGTAAATGAACTCAATTGAACACATATTCATTAGTTTTTATACATTTGTGATATTTTAAGTATACATTTTTGCGAAATTCTGTATTAAATTGGAATATTGCAATGTTGAAAATCCGCACAACAATCTCGTGAAGTTAATTTTATATTATTAAGATGGAGGAAAACTAGTGTTGCCACTCTATTAATACAATTTGTATTTCAACGTTAAAAACACCCAAATAATGCACAAGAAATATACATTTGTGAAAAGGGGATTTCTGTTTATTAATTTAACATTATTTTAACACCCACTTTTGTAATTTTTGGTCACTAATTTATTTACAAATTGGGTTTGAAATATGCCCTTCTTTGTAAAATTCGGAAATTAGCGTACATTTATCGCTCCTATTCTCCTTAAAGCAGCCACTTCTCCAATATATTTTTGTATTCCCCTTAACTTTACACTTTACTCGATTAGTTATAACTTTCCTTACGACTTTAATATTAACCAATTAATCACAATTCATTAAATAAAAACACCTTCAAAATCACGCGTCTGACTTTGGTTGCATATGCAAATTAAATGGCGGAGTTCAGCTGTCAAACTCCAAAATATGCAAAAAAATGAGAGACAAAAGAAGATAATAACCCAGTAGGCATTAAAAATATACAAAGGTGTTCTCTGCAAAACGTGTTCAGCTCCTTTTCTTCGCAAAATAGAAAGAGAATTCTATTTTGTGGGGGTTATAATCCCTAAGTGCGGCCAAAGGCCGCCTACGCAGAAAGGTTTTCTCTGCAAAAGGCGTTCAGCTCCTTTTCTTCGCAAAACAGAAAGAGAATTCTACTTTGTGGGGGTTATAGTCCCTAAGTGCCCTACGAAGAAAGTTGTTCTCCACAAAAGGTGTTCAGCTCCTTTTCTTCGTAAAACAGAAAGAGAATTCTACTTTGTGAGGGCTATAATCCTTAAGTGCGGCCGAAGGCCGCCTACGAAGAAAGGTGTTCTATGCAAAAAGTGTTCAGCTCCTTTTCTTCGCAAAAGAGAAAGAGAATTCTACTTTGTGAGGGTTACAAATCCTAAGTGGGTATAAGTGCAGAATACGTACATTTCTCTGATTGAAGAAATTTATATTGGGATGGATAGGGGTTGTTGTTGTTGTTGTTGTAGCGGCTACAACAACCCCGCCCAGATCGGCTGATATCTCAGTCGTTGTCGTCGAGTTCCTCTAACGGCAGCCCCAATNTTTGCATAATCATGCAATGAAAATAAAAATTACTTAAACGGATGATCAAACTTGACATTATTTAATAAAAATGTAATTTTTCCAAAATATCGTAAAGAAAAATCGACACATTTTCACACTCGTTTTGCTATATCGTAAACTAAGTCGAAACTACTTAGTAGAAGTCTGAAATGCGACTATGAATAGAGGTAAATTTTAAGGTGGTACTTAAATTTAAGTTGCAACTTTGTTAGTTTCGACTTAGTTGCTGGACTATGAATACGCGTCAGTGTTTCCAATTTCCGAGCACTAGCTTATTAATAAATTTGGTTTGCACTATGGACTTTTTTTGCGAATTTCGACGTGGGTTCTGCACAAAAATACTGTGGATGGCGTAGTCGGAGTGATAATCACAAGAAGTGTTGTATACATTTGACATGCGGAAGCCCCTCTTCTCCGGCAACACAGAAAGGAGAATTGTACTTAGTAAGGGTTATAATCCCTAAGCGCGGCCGAAGGCAGAAGCAAATGCAACAGGTGGTGGACCTAAAAATGTGCATGTTTTCAATGGCTTGGAAGAAGCTGATATTGCATTAACTGAATTGAGAACCAGTTCTTCATGGTTACTATGCCTGACAGCTCCGCATATCTTTGTGAAATCATTCCCATACCGCGCTCTTACTCCGCTGCTATAATTGCAAATGCAATAGAATCCACCGTTTCCTTCAAAATATGTAAAATCAAACAATTTTACTATAAATAAGCACTCCATGAGTGTTTTTTTAATTCCTTTCCACTTTGTTTTCCTTCATTCAGCTATCTTCGAAAAGCAACTGGGTTGCAGCATGTAGCGTAGCTACGAATTACGAATTACGAAAATTCGGGTTCTAGAATAAAGCCCTGTATGCAGCTCTCAAGAAAACGGTCAAGAAAAAATTGCCATTATTTCGTGTGTGTGTCCAAGTAATTTTGACATTTTTGATACTTCACAGCCTGTTGCCTCACTCTTTCCTCAAGAAATAATGGAGCGGGCATATATTTCTGTTGCAAACCTGGGTTGGCTTGTGCTCTTTTTCACAAAAAACTTTAGAAAACCGTAGTAGAAAGCGTAGTAAATTTCTTAAGAACTGCGTACTGCCTTAAGAAAATTTGACTCAAGAAAATTTCTTAACCATATCTTGTACGTCATTTTATATGGAGTTTTTGCTTTTCTTGAGAGCTGCAATACTGGATGAAATGAAAATAAACTTAAGAATTTGACTGTATTATTTCTAGTAAGTAAGAGTAAATAAATCTAGTTTTCAAGACTGAAAGCCAAAATTCCGAAATTTATCCCAAAATCAGATATTTTTCTACTTTAGATTGTACCATTTACAAACCCATAAGAAGGTTAATTTTTTTCAAAATTTCCAAGGCTGATTTTCGTAGTCTATTATCTTTTTTGCATTGTTTAAGTCGTTAGTAGTCAGAACAATTCGTTAGCATTGTAACGGCGTAATTTTAAAATTTTTCGGGCAAGTATTTAATATTATATAATATATTGAAGCAAAAAATATTTTAATGTCACGCCCGTCACAAAATACACAAAATAGTTATTTTTTTTTTAAGGAAAACGGGTACGGTTTAGTACGTTGCCGAATTATTTCGAGGTATTGCGTCCCAAGGGGTGACCCGATCCCAAAAAAAATTGCACACACTTGTAGCCAAGGGTCTAAACATTATTTTAATACCCACTTTTGTAATTTTTGGTCACTAATTTATTTACAAATTGGGTTAGAAATATGCCCTTTTTTGTAAAATTTGGAAATCAGCGTACATTTATTACTCCTATTCTCCTTAAAGCAGCCACTTCACCAATATATTTTTTTATTCTCCTTTACTTTACACTTTACTCGATGAGTTACAACTTTCTTTATGCCTTTAATATTAACCAATGAATCACAATTTTCAAATAAAAACTCCTTCTAAGTCATGCGTCTGACTTTGGTTGCATATGCAAATCAAATGGCGGAGTTCAGCTGTCAAACACCAAAATATGCAAAAGAATGAGAGACAAAAGAAGATAAGATATAACCCAGTGAGCATTAAAAATATAAACCTTTCCATGGCAAATATTTATTTACTGTCCCTGTGGCTTCTTTTGGGTGTTGGGTATGGTTCTATTTCTAAGTATAACGGTGCATTTCATTTTGTACGCGAAATTTATACGCATTATTTTATTTCGATTGCTGCAACATAATTTTGTTATTTTAAATGGCTGGTAAGTAATTATCGTATATGATAATTGTTCATAAATGCAATCCTTCTGCTTCTAGATGACCGTCCTTCCACAAGCGCTAGCGCAAGCAATTTGCTTAAAGGCGGAGAATGGAATTTCGCTCGTTTGGTGATGGAATTGAGGACCCATGAGCAGGGGACTAAATTCGCGGAAGAGCACGGCTTGATCCCAACTACCAGTCTGTGCCCCGTTCATAAGGTGCCCATGAGTAGGCGAAAGGGCGGCAAGTTTGGGTTTTTTCTATGCCACCGCGGAAATTGTGTGAAAAGGACCCGTACATCGGTAGCTAAAGGGACGTGGTTCGAGGACGTCCGGATAAGCGTACCCCACGTGTACTACCTTATGTACTGCTTCATTGAGAATTTTAGCCGCGAAATGGTTCTACGCCAAGACTTCCTGAAAGACTATCACCGACTGGTATAGTTATTGTCGAGAAGCCGTGGTAATATACCAGTTAGACCACCAACAAGAAAGCGGAAAAATTGG
The DNA here is from genome assembly GCF_001687245.7 of Rhagoletis zephyria. Lineage (NCBI taxonomy): Eukaryota > Metazoa > Arthropoda > Insecta > Diptera > Tephritidae > Rhagoletis > Rhagoletis zephyria. The sequence goes on from NW_016159148.1 coordinate 76,204, forward strand.
TGGTCCGGGGAAGATAGTCCAGATTGGCGAGAGTAAGTTTGGAAAGCGGAAGTTCAATAAAGGTAATTTTTGTGCCATTTTTGTTTTATAATTTTAATTTTCGGTTTGACAGGTAACAGCTTCATACTATTTTAAAATAAGGTACTTTACAATTACTCAGACAGACAATGGAGATGAAGAGTCCGATCAAGGATTATCCCGTCTTTAGGTGGCAGAATCTTGTATGCGTTCGTAAAATCCGATTTTTTGAGAAATAATAGTAATAATAGAAATAAAGTTAGTTTAGTTTTCTAATAATGTGTATTTATGTATTCATGCTGAACTTGTCACACCCGTCACAGTTGAACTTGGAACATATAATCTATAATTTCCAATAGAGGTAAGCAACTTTGGCGTAAAATTTGACAATGTTTATTTAACTATACAACGAACTATTTAAAACCATAAGCAGAAGACATAATTAGCAGAAAAACTTTGATGCAAGAAAGTAGTAGCTAATTTGGTTTGCGTACTCGTCACACCCGTCACAGTTGAACTTGGAACATATAATCTATAATTTCCAATAGAGGTAAGCAACTTTGGCGTAAAATTTGACAATGTTTATTTAACTATACAACGAACTATTTAAAACCATAAGCAGAAGACATAATTAGCAGAAAAACTTTGATGCAAGAAAGTAGTAGCTAATTTGGTTTGCGTACTCGTCACACCCGTCACAGTGACTAAAATTCAGATAACTCGTTCGGATTAAATCGTTTTTGAAATTTTTTTTCTAGGCATTGTGTATATCTCGGAAACCTATTCGAAAATACTCGTTTTAAAGAATTTTATATTACAGTATAAGAATTAATACCCCTATTCTGCAACTCTTTCGTATTCGGATTTTGCTACGAATCATAGAAATAGTATGCTGCAATCCGAATCGTATTTTCGAACTTTCGAAATTCGTAAGAATGGCATGCCTAAAAACGAACAGTACGCTTTTTTGCGTAATTTTGTACGAAAACAATTGTCGAAGGCGAGATAAAAGACGTAAATCGATGTGTGTTTGCAGGAAATATTAGTGGTGCTCATTTAAACAGATAAATTTGCCTTCGCATATAAGTATATTTTTATCCACTGCTTTATATAAACGAGTAAAACAGAATCTATCTTGCCCCTTATCAAAAAACTTGGGTTCGGTTTAGTTATTTGTACAATGATTTTCGGTTGTTGTGTCTAACCGCATAATCCGAATCCAAAAACTTTAACATCACGTGTAATCAAAGGATTAAAATTTTATTTAACATAAATATTTCAAATTTCCGAGCACTATCATATTAATAAATTCGGTTTGCACTATGCACTTTTTTGCGAATTTCGACGTGGGTTCTGCGCAAAAATACGCCGGAGTGAGGTGCACAAGAAGTGTTGTATACCTTTGACATGCGGAAGACCTGGTTCAACAATTCAACCGGAAGCGATGATAGACGCGCCCATGGTTACTATGCCCGACAGCTCCGCGTATCTTTGTGAAATCATTCCCATAGTGCGCTCTTACTCCGCTGCTATAATTGCAAATGCAATAGAATCCACCGTTTCCTTCAAAATATGTAAAATCAAACAATTTTACTATAAATAAGCACTTCATGAGTTTTTTTTTTAATTCCTTTCCACTTTGTTTTCCTTCATTCAGCTATTTTCGGACAACAACTGATAGCTGACAATGCTGCACATGATTCCGCAAGAGTTGCAGCATGTGGATTTTTGGTTTTTCGTAGCGTAGCTACGAATTACGAATTACGAAAATTCGGGTTCTAGAATAAGGGGGTATGCCTGAAAATGTGAGTTGAAATGTCACACCCGTCACCGTGGAATGAGCCTTAAGCAACCCAAATGCATGCTCGATCGTCATTCTACCTGAGCTGAGTTTTTTATTGAAAATTTTTTGGCTAGCTGATAAGTGTCCATTATCCTTATATGGTGTTGCGATGTAATTTGAGCAGGCATAGGCAGAGTCCCCCAAAATATAGTATTGGCCACACAGTGTGAGAAGTTTGGTATCAATATCCGAGTTTTCTAATACTCGGCTATCATGGGCTGACCCCGGAAATCCAACATACATGTCAATCATGATTCAATAATACAAGGCTAGATAATTATTGACAGCCGCGGTTCGACACTCCCTTACAAAAGGTTGCATTTACGAAGGACAGAGAAAGGGGAAGAATGCAATCCTTTGTTGCGAAAATGGTAGTAGAAGAGTACGCAAAGTAGGCAATTAGTAGTGAAATTCCTTTTGTAAATTGTAATGTACTTGCAGGAAATCTGGCAGTTTAAACGAAATATTGAACGAAATATTAATACATCTACGTGAATTACGTAATTTATGTGCTATTTAGCTGTATAAAAACTGCAAAAGGACTCAAAATTAAAATAAAACTACTTTGAGATTTATGTAAACATCCAATATAAAAGCAATTTATGTTTTCATCAGTAAAATGTACTTCATATGCATATACAAATAAACATATTGCACAAAAGCTTATACTTCTATTTCTCAGCAAAGATACACTTTTTCCAAGTAAATTTGCAAAGCAGCAACACGGTGCCACTGCTAAGGGAGCGGTGCGAGAGACACAACTGTCAGTTTATCGAACCTTGCATTATTGAATCATGCATATCAATAAACTTTTTCTTCCCGTTACATATTCCTTGCATCTGAATGCTAACAACGTTTTTTCTATCAACAAAATATTCACGCAAAGCCTTTGGAATGTCTACTTTCAGTTGCGTCCCGTCTAGTGCACCTGTTTAAAATGAAATATGTGACCTGGTCTACGGAAAGGGGGCTTAGGTGTCAAAAAATAAATTTTCACTTTTTGGTTGATTCGGATGGAAGATGAGATGCTTTTTCACGTGGTGAAAAGCAGAAAATCCTAACTTGCTTAGAAGTGTACTAAAAATGTAGAGAAAGAAGAGTAAAAATACGACAAAATATAATTTATCACGATGAACTATAATAATATTCCGACCAACAACAACACTTACTGGACCAACAACAACACTTACTGGACGTCCGGCGCGGAGAACAATTAACGAGATAATGAGAAACTGACGAAACGAGTTGCTTACTTTTAACAGCTTTTTCACAGAAAACTAGTTTTCGCACGTAAGCTCCCTTTTCGTAGACCAGGTCACATATATGTAAAGACAAAACGCATGCATACATACACAATAATAAAAGATGGATTCCATTTACCTATGACTCCACTTAACCCATTTTTTTGTTTAATGTATTCCGAAGCTATTCTTTTCTCCTCATCATCAGGCCATTTTATATAAATATGTATTGGACATTCGGCTTATGAAATAAATAGCTCTTGAAGTAATTCTGCTTACAGTTCCAGTAGACACATTGAAACGGTCACCAATATTTCGAAATTAACAGGCTTCGTGCCCCGCAAACCAAAGAAATAAAGCTAAATACATTTTGGCTCTATATAGTTTGGTTTCATCCAGTTTTTTGAAGTCTTCTGAACATTCAAATTTGTTGCAGAGCAGTTCAAATACATTTCGGCTCACACGAAAATGCATCACAAACTCTTGATCCGTGTACTTCGGAACTACTTCTTCCAAGTACGCTTCAATGCAGTTTCTTTTTTTTCTGGAAGCGGCTAGAATAACCAAATCATCGTCTTCACTACTTTCGGTGCTCTGAAATTCTGATGAGGATAAAAACGAACTATCTGTCAGGGCTGTAAAAAATTGCAGTCAAATTGGATTGCAATCGCATATTTTACGTAATATTGCAATCTGGTTTAATTGCAATTAACATTGATTGCTTATATTTTGATTGCAAATCCGCATTCTTCCATTATTAATAAGTATTTATCTATTTTTTCCAAGAATATTTTCTAATTTTTTTATTGAAACGCCACTACAGCGTAAGTTAATGGCAAGAAAAAAATGCTTATTTCAGTGAGCGTTGACCCGACTAGCTGGTTCCACAGATGATCCAATCCTACGTAGAACAAGCGTACAGCGCGACTCCCAAATTTATAGTCTAAAAATTAAACGTGAATAAACATATAAAAGCAGATTAGCCTTTAAGACTAACAAACAAAATCAAATTTTTGCAAGAATCGTACATTAAAAGGTGCATCAAACACACTTCACAATTGCCGGATTGCACTGTCAAGCTTTCAACTGTTTTGAGAACTTCTTTCTGGAAAGTGTTTCATGCGATTTTTGATTGAGTTGCTCTAGCTTGCTCTGATTTTTTTTGACAGCTGCTCTATTCTGCTCTAACTTGCCCTGCTCTGCACATTTTTCGGTCACATTAAACACAAAGTGCGCTGTAAAATAGTGTGTTATTAACAGCTGGAACCAAAAAAACTATGTCCGCTAAAATAGGTTAAACGCAAACTTGAATTGACATTTTTACACCCACACATGCATACATACATATACATATGTACAGTGGAGTAGCACTAGCTTGGACATCGCATTGGTTGTAAAAAAAAGGATGAAAAATATTTAAAAGAATCTGTGGATATATATAAATATAAGTATATTTATAAACGCTTTGAAGTATAGAAATTTTTTAAATTAAAAAATAAATAAAATAATTTTTTTGCGTTTATACAAATGGTGTTTAAGGCACATTGACCCACCTGTACAAAAATCGTGGGGCGTAATGGACAAAAATTTTACAATTTCGGACCGAAAAATGTGAAAACGAGCTAAGTTACCACGTTACATTCGTGAACTTCCGATAAAATCACATATGTTTTTGATTTTAGAGGTTTTGATTTTATTTAAAAAAAAAATGTCTTTTCCTGCACAAACCGTGTTTTTTTATTTAATGATTATTAAAATGACACCTTCAAATATTAGTTAATGATTGAAATATTGGTTGGGAAAAGAGAAATTGAGTGTTTTGCCAACAATTACCAAAATTCGAGATAACTTATTTTACTGGATATAGAGAATAATTGCCAATTTTCACTTGACTGGCCGAGATTTCTTCATTTTAAGATTTTAGAATTTTTGTGTCGGATTTAAAAAGTTGCGCTTGATGGTGATGAATTTGCAGGGAGCAGGCTGCGGTTGTGTTAACGAATGAATTAACTTGGACTTGAGAATTACGCGCATGCGTTTATGAATGAAATAGTTATTGTTGTATTTGAAAATACGCGTAATTATGTACGTATGTATGTATGCGGCCATGAGTTGTACATATGTACATATGCATATGTAGATATGAACACATACATGTTCGTAGTATGTACCCAGCCAGAAGTAGTGAAAAATCTGGTGAAACCGTGGGTTTCGGTCACTTCAAAACTGGTGACAAAACTGGTGACTTGTATGGGCGGTGTGCAGATTGTCACCACTTTCCCCCTGTACGTGTGAGCCTTGCATCACTGTCCCACTCGTAAGGAAAACATATAGCTGCACTCCTCTAAAATTTCCCCACGTCAGCCGGCGCAGGGTTAGGGATGCAAATTCAACATCGATGTTTCCAAACATCGATGTATCGTTCATAAATATCGATCTTTTAGCATCGATGTTGAGACCTGAACAAAATCGATACATCGCTCATTGATGAACGATGTTTAAGCGGCGATGTTTTTGATAAACTGAAGTATTTGTAGTTCGGAGGATTGGTAACCGTTGTCCGATTAGGATAGCGCCATCTGAATGTCATTTTTGCTACAAAATATACGCATGCCTTAAATGTGTGGCAACACTGCTATGCAGCTGACAAAATACGAAACGCTATCTGTTTAAATTTGCAACGTTTTTTGCGAGTAAAGATTTATTAAAAGGATAAGCATTTTCACTTGTACCATTAGCAATCATATCTGTCTTGGTATGTTTCGGGTGTTTAGAATATAGTTTCATTTTCGGATGTTAATTATTAGTCCTGATTCTGTGTTATATTTCAGACGACATGCCAGCAAATAAGAATAAAAGTAATATATGGAATTATTTCAAAAGCGGCAATGGAAAAGAAGTGGTTTGCAAATTTTCCAACAAAAGCTTGAAAACTTCAGGCAATACCTCCAATCTTCGTGGACATCTGGAGAAGATTCATGCGGATGTTATTCAGGAGATAATAGCAGACGAGACATTACAAAGCAACACAAAATACAGTAGCGAGGGAAACGATGGGGTTCAAGACCAACCTACCTCTTCCAAAGACGTTGTTATTAGAAATAAACCTCCACAACAGCAAAACCTCGACGAATTGTTTGGTAATATGAACAGCATTACAACTACTGAATGTACAAAACATAAAAAAATCACCGAGGCGAGCTTGCAATTCATCGTCCTAGACCATAAGCTATTTTCAGTTGTAGAAGGAAAAGGATTCACGCAGCTAATGAAGGAAATTGTGCGCTTATATAAAATCCCTTCCAGAGAAACTTTCAAAAAATGGATAGATGAAAAATATGAAGCAATGTCAACAGCTTTTAAAAGCTACCTAAAAGAATATCACTGTGTACCTTAAGACATATGGACAGAGACAATGCAGAACAAATCTTTTGTCGGAATCAGCATTCACTTTTTAGACAAATGTAAACTTACGAGCGGAACTCTAGGGGGTTTTGAATTATTTGAAAGGCATACTGCGGAATATGTTAAAAGAAGGCTTACAGAGATCTTTGATGAATGGTGCATTTCTACCGATAAAGTAAATGCTATAATAACTGACAATGACAGCACAGTTATGAAATATTTGGTGCTAAAAGAATAATACCACGCTTCGCACACACAGTAAATTTAGTGGTCATAAATTCACTAGATAATGCTAAAGATTCATCCCTGATTATAAGCAAAGTACACGAAATTGTTAAATACATAAAACGTAGCGTAATCGCCAGTGATGATTTCTATAAAAAGCAAAGGGAAGCAGGCGTGAATGAAAGCCAGACGAAGAAACTAATACTTGACGTCTGCACTCGTTGGAATTCAACGTTTTACATGCTGGAGCATTTTATGGAGTTAGTTCCAACAATTAGTGCAATACTGTTATGCCGCCCAGATTCTCCATCGATGATAACATCTAGCGAAGAGGGATGCCTGCGCGAAATTTTGCAACTTTTGAAGCCTTTCGAAAGTTTTACTACAAAAATATCCGCGCAAAACTATGTCACTGTAAGTAAATTAATTCCACTTGTAAACTGTTTGCGAGAGATACTGGCAACCTGTCGCCAAGATTTGGTAGCACCTTTGTTCTGAAGTCTGAAATTGAAAAACAGGTTATAAAGCGAATCGCTAAACTTGAGCAATGCTCATCCTTGGCAATTGCAACCGCACTGGATACGCGATTTAAGATGCTTTTTTTCAGAGATCCGACTGCCAAAGCTAAAATATTCACTTATATAAACAATTACGCGATGAGCATGCAAAATACGGTTACGAGAAATGAGTCCACTGACGAATCTGAAAAGGACGATAGTTTGGAACGTGACATATGGAGTTACCACAAACAATTATCACATAAAAACTTAAAAAGCAGGACCAGCGAAAATGACAAAACCAAAGTTGACTCAGAATTTCATAGGTTTTTGTCGTCACCGGTTTCACCTATGAAAAGCGATCCTATAGAAATATGGAAAGACATGCGTACACTGTTTCCGTGCATATACAAAATAGCTATGATGTACTTGCCAATTGTGGCAACCTCAGTACCAAGTGAACGGTTGTTCTCAGAGGCTGGGGCAACAATTACCCAACAGAGAAACCGCTTACTGGGCACCAGACTATCAAAATTGTTGTTTTTGAATCCTATTATTAAAAATGCTAACTTGTTTTTGGCCTGTGACAAATAAATTTAATGTATGTTATAAATGTATTTTGGTTATTATACTAAAAACTAAAAGTACCAATAATTTATTAAAAAGATCGATGTATCGTTCATAAACATCGATATTTTCGACATCGATGTTTTGCATTTTAATAACATCGATATTTTCGACATCGATGTTTTGCATTTTAATAACATCGATGTTTTTATGAGCGATGTTGCATCCCTACGCAGGGTTGCAGTTTCCTCACGGCGAATTCAAAATAACCTTAGAAACTTTAAATAAAAATCTTAAATTTTTTTTCATTTTTAATTTGCAAAATTTATTGTTCAAAATGCTTTGTTAGTCTAATATACATAGTTAATAATCAATATTATGAATAAAAATTATAATTAACATTATTAATAAATATATTTTTACATACATATATCGTTACTTAATTTCTTATTATTAGTATTACTCCTTTGCATAGTTATTTTCAAAGGTTTAAAAATTTCTATAAAAAAGTTGAGCGGTTTTAACAATATTATAATCGAAAGAAAGGTAATCGATCGAATATATTAACAGTTGCAAGTCATTTACACTGGTTCACAAAAATTCAGTTTTATTACAACTTTGCAAAATTTGTCTTTTTCACTGCTTACTTATAGATGTTTGCAAAAGGTGCAAAATTTTTATAAAAACGTAAAGCGATTTCAGCGGTATTATAATCAAAAGAAAGGTAATCGATTTACCCTTCTTTTGATGTATAGTAACAGTTTTAAATCATTCACAAACTCAGTTTTTTGATGGTGCTCCTGGCGATTAAGTTGCTGGCGTTGAAGGTGCTGATGGTGAATGCCAAATCTGTAAACAAAAATTATCAATTAAACTTTATAAACATATATAAAATCTCAATATATACCTTTAGATTGTAGCTAAGTCGCTGGTGTTTTGCGATCTAAAAGAAAAATTACATTATAATCAAATAAAATTGTTAAATTAGTATTCTTACCTTCAAAATTTTCGCAAAGTGACATTTTTTCACAGTATGTATACTGCCATCAAAACTTCGATGTTTCTAACTTGCTCGCTCCAACGCATAGAATTCGTATTAGAGTACGAATTCTAATCTGGTACGCAGCTCTAACAAAGGGCAATTTTGTTGACAGCTGGAACAAAAAATTTGTAAGTGTGTAGGTGAGATGACTAAAAAGTTGTGAATGTGTTTGTAAATCGTTTGATTTTCAGGGGAAAGTGGTGAGCCGTGGCTATCAGGGTAGGCAGAAATATGCACATACATACATATACATATATTAGGGCGGGTAAAATTTTTTGCATCAAAGGCACATCGCGATTATGGTTATTTGGGTCATTTCAAGAATTTTTGCCCAAAAAAACATAGGTCTAAAATGAATTTCTAGCCAGCGATTTTTAATATCTAGTTTTTTTTCAAAAACTGGCTCACCTGTTGGAACAGCTGTACTGAAAACTAGCCAAAATGTGTATCTGGGGGTTTCTGGGGTCGAGGAGTCCATTTTGGGCATTAATTTTTTCTTTTGAGGGCCGCCAGAGGGCGCTTCTGTACTTTTTTTTTGAATTAAAAGAATTTTTTGGGAAAATTGAATTGAATTGGAAATTTGACTTTCTCATAATGCAATTTCAATTTTTAAATAGCTTAAAATGTTCAGCGTTGAAAATCAGGGGGAAGGGCGGTGTATTCATGCACATCTTATATCGATTTTATTCAATTTAGTACAAAAAATCCGTTTTTTTATTTATTCTCTGAATTTTACAAAACAAAATTTTTTCTTATTTTCATATAATTTTTTTTTTATTCAAAAATTCAACTTAAAACATAAAAACATATGAAATGTAAATGAAAAAAATGTAAAAAATTTCTAATGTTTCAGTTTTTAAATACGTATAGCGTAATTTTTTTTAATATTATGTTGGTAATACTGTTTATCGACATATTGTATGAAAAATGACATGTGCGGCAGCATGCTTTTTCATTTTTATACTGTGTTTAATATGTAAAACAAAAAAAAAATAAATAAAAGTAAAAATAGACAAATTTAAAAAAAACAAATTTTTCAACGCTGAACATTTTAGGTTATTTAAAAATTTAAATTGCATTATGAGAAAGTCAAATTTCGTGGATTTTCGCAACAATGTTGCCGATTTTCGGAAAAAGGCGTAAAATCCAAAAATAAGTACGGAAGCGCCCTCTGGCGGACCTCAAAAGAAAAAATTAATTCCAGAAATGGATTCCTCGACCCCGAAACCCCCCAAATACACATTTTGGCTATTTTTCAGTACAGCTGTTTCAACAGGTGAGCCACTTTTTGAAAAAAAAAACTAAATAGAAAAAATCGCTGGCTCGAAATTCATTTTAGACATATGGTTTCTTGGGCAAAAATGCTTGAAATGACCCAAATAAGCACAATCGCGATGCGCCTCTGTTAATTTTTTTGGGACGCTACAAATCAACCCGCCCTAATATATGTATATGCATGTAAAAACGTTATCATTTAATGGAGTATGTACATTAGGGTGGTCCAAAAAAAAGTAAAGTCGGAAATTTAATGCTCTAACCCCCTAGGATTGTTCTATACCGAAAAAATATACCCCTGTTTTTTTATTTTAAAATCAAAATATATTTAGAGGTCGCTCAAAGCGCTCAAAGTTTTCCATGTATTTTGTNTATGTATATTTATAAACGCTTTGAAGTATAGAAATTTTGAAAATTAAAAAGAAATAAAATCATTTTTTTGCATTTATACAAATGGTGTTCAAGGCACATTGACCCACCTGTACAAAAATCGTGGCGCGTCATGGACAAAAATTTTACAATTTCGGACCGAAAAATGTGAAAACGAGCTAAGTTGCCACGTTACATTCGTGAACTTACATATAAAAAAGATGCCTAGTCCTCTGAAAGTGATGTGAAAAAGCTGTAACTAACTTTAGAGTCGACTTTATTTTAACTATGAATATGCCCCATTATTTACATATATGTACATAATACGAGTATAGCAGTTCGAGAGAAAAACAACTTTGATGTTAACACGTGCAGTGCAATCAATCCATCTTTGATGTGGATTTGTGTGAAAACTAAGGCAGCTAGAAAACTGCGGCTTGTTGCAGTGAAAAGAGCGTATCAACTACCATTACAATCGTTAAAAATATAAAAACCGATTTTTTCTTCGCTTTTAGATGCCGACGGCAAATCACCAACGAGTTCGCCAATTGCATATATATAGATATATATATATATATGTTTTGCAGTGAAAGCATACCCTGGCACATATCTTCGAACAAGAATTTTCATATGTGTATTTAACGAAACATTTTCATCTTTTTTTAATAAATCAGTGCCGCGAAAAGAAAAATTCAAACCAGTGCACTTAACATTCATACATTCATACATTCATATGTACATATTACATACATATAGTAAGAATAATTTCGACTTTTATGCATGAATTTATTTTAATTATTAATCAATTTAAAGAACAAAAATGCAAAAAGCTCTCAGCATTTCGTTGCCTAACAAGAAAAACATGCATTTACTTTGATGAGACAATTTCTGTTAAATTTATTTTGCCTCCGGCAGAGCACACTAAGCAACGTGGGAAGTTGATTTATCTTTATTTACCACAGCGTGGGACCTTGGCACATCTATTTTTATATCCTTACATCGTGGGAATCACCATTTTTCATTACCATTCATCAACACTCATAAATAAAATGTTTCTCATTGAAATATCCAATGTTAATTCTCAATATTAGATCAATGATTTCACCTTGAATTATATAATCTAAAAATAAGTCATACAGTCCACTTACATAAATTTTTTAATCATTCCTAAATTGTTACTTACATACATTTCTCATTTATTTGCAAATTGTTACTTAAATACATTTATTCTCATTTATTCAATAATTCTCAATAAATTAATATAAATTTTCATCATCCATTAAAATTAGTTAGTAAGCCTATTTGTTAAATAAACCTTGAATTAAAACCAAATTCACATAATCTCGCTTCAATTCGCAACAAAATAAAGTAAAGTAATATATTTGTAAATATGGACAAGTGGATTCTACATATATACATAGATATAAAAAATGACAACGATCTTGATATACATATGTATACCAAAATGAAATATAAATGCATTTTTATTTCTAAATAAATTGGTTTTTATTGGTTTATGTTAAGTAAATTACATTAAAATTTGCCTAATTATTTTACTGTAAAATGTCGGTAAAAATTGTTGTTAAATGGCTTGGAGTTTTACCCTCTTTTGGTCAGACATTTTCTCGAAACATGACCGTCAATACGAGAGTAAATCTCTTCAAAATCTCCTCGTCAAATGACCAGTAAATCAACGAGTATTTATGACGTGAATGAGCGGTGCGGCTATAAATTTTGCCATGCTCATAGCCTATGAGTAAGAGCAGTGTGTACAATCACACAAATAGGTATGTACATAATGGAAATAAACGGTCGTAAACGACCCAAAGCTCTTAACAATGTAACTGAAAGATTTACGGAAACTTTCAGTCACGGCTCCAGGTCAAATTACAAGTAACTTTACCAGTATATTTCTTGCAGGGAATGGATGTCTTCTTTAACTGAATTTATCATTTTCACAATGTTGCGGCTAATAGTATTTAAATAATTTGTTGTTATAATATCCTGATTACTAATAATATTACTTTAATATAATAATAATAATTATTATTATTATTATTATTATTATAATAATAATAGATTGGCGCTTACACATATGTTAGTGTTTGGCCGAGCCTCTCCTCCGACTTGTGGCGTGCGCCTTGATGTTGTCACACAAAGCGGAGGGACCTACAGTTTTACGCCGGCTCCGAACGGCGATTGTATTTTTATGAGAAGCTGTTTTTCATGGCAGAAATACACTCGGAGGATTGCCATTGCCTGCAGAGGGACGACCGCTTTTAAGAAAAAACCTTTTACTATTTTTTTTGCGATGTTGCTTTGACCAGGTGCTGATGAGTGAAAGCGCGCACTGCTTACCACTACACCACAGCGGCCGACAATACTTTAATATACATTAGTTAATTAAGTAAACCGCGTTTATAAATGGGTTTAAAATTGTTCAACACTTCACAAACGAAAGGAAATAACAATGGCTACCATACGTTTTAAAAGAAAATGAGCTAAATCTCACGAGAGCGTTTGGACTGTTAATTAAATATGAATATTGATGATTTTTGTGATATATTAGGAACATTTTCAAATAGAAAACCCAAGTGTTAGATTTTTGTTTTAGAAAAAAGAAATTAAATTTTTGATAAAAAAACCTCTTGTGCGGTGATTTCTACAAATACCGTGAAAATAAATCGAAAATGTTATATAGCATTTTTTCGATTTTTGTAATATTTTGTTAGACTTTCAATTATTAAAACTTATAGGTGTTAGGTTCTTTTGTAAATAGACTTTTAGAGAAAAAATAATTTATTTTCGGTGATTTGTACAAACGTTAAAATAAGTCGAAAATATTATGTAACATTTTCCAATTGTGATATTTTCAAGTAGAAAACTGTATTGGTATTGAATTAAAAAAAACTGTGAAAAAAATCATTTGTGATTTTTTTTAAGGTCTCTCGCTAAACTAAGGTGAAACTATTTAAACCTTTTTTTTCAAATTTTCGATATTTATGAAAATAACTAAGTTCTTATATCTTTTCGACTTGGAATTTTTTGCAAAAAAAAACTGAAAATAATTATTTTTAATTTTTTTTTGTAGACATCTCCCTAAACTAAGTCAAAAGTCTGCATGAATTTTTTCCATATTTTCGATATTTATGGAAATAATTCAGTTTTAGTTATTTTCGACTAGGAAACTTTTAAAAAAAAAAATACTAAAAGTCTGAAAACGTCGGATTTTCCCAGCAATTAGTAAATATCTCCCTAATCTAAGCCGAAACTATTTAAGCAATTTTTCAATATTTTCAATATTTATGAAAATAACTAAGTTCTTATATCTTTTCGACTTGGAATTTTTTGCAAAAAAAAACTGAAAATAATTATTTTTAATTTTTTTTTGTAGACATCTCCCTAAACTAAGTCAAAAGTCTGCAAGAATTATTTCCATATTTTCGATATTTATGGAAATAATTCAGATTTAGTTATTTTCGACTAGGAAACTTTTAAAAAAAAAATACTAAAAGTCTGAAAACGTCGGATTTTCCCAGCAATTAGTAAATATCTCCCTAATCTAAGCCGAAACTATTTAAGCAATTTTTCAATATTTTCAATATTTATGGAAATAATTCAGTTTTCAATCTTTTCTAGTAGAATCGTATAAGAAGTTGCCATTATGTGGGTCGCAGCCAGCGTTGCCAGGTTGACGTTTTTAACGTCATTTGGACGCTGTTTGTATCCTGTTGACGTTTGGACGTTTTTTGTGTAAAAAATGACGTTTTTTAACTTCCCAGTAACTTTTCTTGGTTACTAAATCTTGTAAGTAGAACAGATTTTGTTTTTTTCTTAACACATCTTTACAAGCTTTGTTTTTTGCAGCAGCTGCTTCAAAAAATATTTATTCTTTGGACACAGACGACTTAACCTTTATTTANGTTTTTTAACTTCCCAGTAACTTTTCTCGGTTACTAAATCTTGTAAGTAGAACAGATTTAGTTTTTTTTTCTTAATACATCTTTACAAGCTTTGTTTTTTGCAGCAGCTGCTTCAAAAAATATTTATTCTTTGGACACAGACGACTTAACCTTTATTTAAGCGCATAAAGAAAATGACACAATTAATCGCTTGGGGGCCCTTATTGAAAATGTAATGAACGTAATAAGGCTGAAATATTGCTATGTTCCTTCTTAGCAGAACGTAGTTTAGCATTTTCACCAACAGACCACTTAAGCAAATGTTTACAAGAAAAAAAAAATATATTAAAAATCAAGGTGATTCTTTAGCACCTTAAAACTTGCACATAATTGCCCTGGAACTTAAAGGGCTATCAACCTGCATACTAAAAAAAATTCTAAAAAATCTGAATAAAAAGTTGAAAATCCAGGTGATATTTTGCAGAATTTTTATAATTTTTGCACAAAGTTTGAAATGTTGATTTACATTTTGTTTGTTATATAATGAGCTAGGCTTTTATGGAAAAATAATAAACATTAAATAAACAAAAAAGAAACAGCCGAAATCGATGACTTAATCAGCTGATCACAAGTGTATGTATAAAATGATTTTTACATTAACGATCTCAAACCAGTTTAGGATGAATTTTAAATGTGACAGAGCAAATGACATTTTAATATACCTTACGTACATATCGTCGTTTAAAGTGCAAAACCGTGTACGTGAAGTTGTAGAAATTATTCTCTAGAGCGTAAAAACACTCATATTTCAAAATGGTTCTCCTTTTTATAAAGCAATCGCATTTCTGGCTAGTATATTTCAGGACGAATGGATAAGGATTGAGCCAGGAGCTTGTGTGAGCAAATCCAATTTTTGGCAGCCAATGTCAGTTACGCGGTTTTGCAGAATGACGATACGCGGTTTTGTACTTTAAACGACGATATGTACCTTTGTATACAATGAAAGTTTAATAAGAAAAATTCTTTGTGCATACATTTGAAAACGACGTTTTTGGGTAGGAAATGACGTTTTTTCAGACCAAGAGGGACGTTTTTTCATGCCGAAGGCCTGGCAACACTGGTCGCAGCTTCGCTACTCATGTGCATATTTGTCCCCCACATTGTCATTTACATATCTAATTTATTAATAAACCTAAATTTATAAAGCACATATTTGTAAACTTCATTTCATTGGTAATATCAATTTCTGCTACCAAATTTTTCATGCATCCAAAAAGACAAACAAATGAAAATGTAAGTATGTATGCATTTATAAATGTACATATGTACATATATATGCGATTGATCTGCTTTCGTCTTCCCCTCGCCGCTTCCATCCACACAAATTATTAAATTTCTGCGAATCGGCACCAGATTGGCACGTGCGCGAAACCATTAACCCTACGTTTACGAAATATTTAGATTTTCGCATAACTTTGCATTTGATAAAGCAATACTTGTACATTTTGTATGGAGAATAAAAATAATTAATTTCAAATGCTGCATGTAACCATGTTCTCGACGACACATGTAACTTTCATGAAGATTAAACATAAAAGGCGTTGTAAAATAGTGTGTTATTAACAGCTGGAGCCAAAAAAACTATGTCCGCTAAAATAGGTTAAACGCAAACTTGAATTGGCATATTTACACGCATACATGAATACATATTAGAGGTATACGCCGCCGCCGATTTTTGTCATTCCTCACGCGCCGCCTTCGAGTTACGAAAATATCGGCGCGGCGGCGGCGGCGGCGTTCGGCGCCTAAGGAATTTTGTACAAAATTTTCATGATGTATGTGCATTGAAATACAACGTTTGAAGGAACTAAATACTACTCGTTTAAAAACACAATTTTATGAAATGAAAATTACTTTTTTGAAGGAGTTTTGTTTGCATAATTTGGGCCACTGGACAAGAATATGATCTCCTTTATCTTTCCAAAAAGAGCGTAACTCAGAAAAAATATAGGTAACATATTTTTCGATCGAAAGCATTTATTACAGTTAAATTAGGGTCGAATACTGGTAATCTAACGATTTTTCCGCAGTAGACAACTCTTTTCAATACTACAACAACAAGAAAGTCATAACACATCAAAATCTTTAACGCCAAAATCTCAGAAAGCAGTTTTAACCGAAGCAGCTTCTGTTCATCTAACTCATTCCATCTAACTCCTCAATTATTAGAGATAAAACAAAGACAAGTTGATTTTCCTGAGTATTTTTTTTTTATTTTAAACAGACTTTAAATAGCAAACACTTTTTTTGCTAATTTTTACATTCGTTAGTTATTTTATTCTGGGGTCCCACATACGTATACAAGTACTAGGTGGCTGTGTGAAAATTACGTTAGCATTCCTTAATGGTGGTCAAACCCCAGGAAGGTTTTTCTCCTTCGCATCGCAATGTTTTCTACAAAGGGTAAAAGTTTCCCCTTTTTGGTAAAAATTAGTTTTATTTTTCATTACATTCGATTCTCCTTAGAAAAATTTTGCGCTTAATATTTGAGTGGAAATTTTAACCATCTATAAGCCATTTTTTTAAACAGTGGGTCAAAAAGGCCCGTTCTGGTTCGAGTTGATGGAAAAAAGTAGACCAACCTTGTTTTCAATATGTAATCCGCAAAAAATCGTAAGAACTCCGTAATTTAACATAACGGTTGATAAGATTATTGCAAAAATTTATTAATAGCGACAAAAGTTATCCCAATAACTTAACTTTTTTATTTCTTTAAATTTAAATAGTGCATACGGATCTGTTCTGCAGAAAAAAATTATCAAAAATAAAAAAAAATAACCCAGTTGTAGTTAGCTTTTTTGCGGGATTTCTATAAAATCTGCCGTATCCTCAGTTTCGCCTGGAAAAAATTCACCCGAAAATTCGTCATCCACCCATAGTAAAACCATGGAAGCCAAGAGTGAAAAGTGAACCGGTTCGGGGAAAATGAAACCCATGATAAGGCTGAATATATAACTTGTAGTTAGCTACAAAAAGCTAGCTTGAAACTAGTTGACAAGTAATGCAGGAGTAATGAAGGATATTGTTTTCTTTAAACGCGTTTGGACAAACGCGTTGAGGACAAATAAAAGGAAGATCAAAATTTCATATTATCATTTTGAAGTTGTCTGACGGAGTTCGAATATGGGACCATATGAAATATATGAAAACAAATATGAAATGTAATAAAGTAAATAAAAAAAAATTAAAAAAAAATTGTTTTTCCTATTGATATTTATATATATTGTATATACCTCAGACCTTCTTCTGTTCGCCCATCCATCAGCGCCATGCACTCAACATTTTAATTCAAGTAGGAAGTAACGTAATTTAAATTTAAAACTAGTTCAATGAATAAATTAAATAGAATTATAATCTGAATTGGCATGGTGAATGCCTAACGCTGACGAGATGACATGATAAGATTACTAGCCTTATGGCTCTTTGGAATCTACCTTATGGGCAGTAGCGCCGGCGTTTCCAGACGCGCCGGCGTCGCCGCCGCCGTAAGGCCTGTCGGCGTAAACCTCTAATACATATACACATGTATAGTACAGGTTGTACTATAATGTGTTTGAATCTTTTTATGGTACTGAAGATTTCATTACGGATGAAAAAAATTTTAATTAATCTGTGGATATATATAAATATATGTATATTTATAAACGCTTTGAAGTATAGAAATTTTGAAAATTAAAAAGAAATAAAATCATTTTTTTGCATTTATACAAATGGTGTTCAAGGCACATTGACCCACCTGTACAAAAATCGTGGCGCGTCATGGACAAAAATTTTACAATTTCGGACCGAAAAATGTGAAAACGAGCTAAGTTGCCACGTTACATTCGTGAACTTACATATAAAAAAGATGCCTAGTCCTCTGAAAGTGATGTGAAAAAGCTGTAACTAACTTTAGAGTCGACTTTATTTTAACTATGAATATGCCCCATTATTTACATATATGTACATAATACGAGTATAGCAGTTCGAGAGAAAAACAACTTTGATGTTAACACGTGCAGTGCAATCAATCCATCTTTGATGTGGATTTGTGTGAAAACTAAGGCAGCTAGAAAACTGCGGCTTGTTGCAGTGAAAAGAGCGTATCAACTACCATTACAATCGTTAAAAATATAAAAACCGACTTTTTCTTCGCTTTTAAATGCCGACGGCAAATCACCAACGAGTTTGCCAATTGCATATATATAGATATATATATATATGTTTTGCAGTGAAAGCATACCCTGGCACATATCTTCGAACAAGAATTTTCATATGTGTATTTAACCAAACATTTTCATCTTTTTTTATTAAATCAGTGCCGCGAAAAGAAAAATTGAAACCAGTGCACTTAACATTCATTAATTCATATATTCATATGTACATATTACATACATATAGTAAGAATAATTTCGACTTCTATGCATGAATTTATTTTAATTATTAATCAATTTAAAGAACAAAAATGCAAAAAGCTCTCAGCATTTCGTTGTCTAACAAGAAAAACATGCATTTACTTTGATGAGACAATTTCTGTTAAATTTATTTTGCCTCTGGCAGAGCACACTAAGCAACGCACAGTGGTTCGGATAGCAGATCTGGCTGGACGAAAGTCAATTTTTTTGTTTGTTTTTAAAATACTTAATGGTACTTGGAATACATTCCTGACAATACATTCAAATAGAAATTGCATTTATTAAAGCATTAACATATAAAAACAAACAAAAAAAGGTAAGTCAACGCCGCCTATTTGAGAACTCTATTTTAAAAGCTGAAATTTAACTTAAAAGATTGCTAATTGTACTCACAAATATTTGCATAATTGAAAATTGACTTTACAAACAAAAAATTACACTTATTGCGCTATAGATTCCGAGGTCATAACGCAATTTATGTCCACATTGGTATAAGCAAATTTATTCTGAAAAATCGTCGTTTTGATTAATTAAAAAATAAATTAAAGAGTAGGAAAAGTAAAGGCCGCCGAAGGCCGTTATAAAACCATTTTCAGGGGCTGTGTGTTAAAACAGAAAAATACTTGGAGTTATAAAAACTTTG
>NW_016159149.1:0-13208 GCF_001687245.7 Rhagoletis zephyria
CTCGGTTGTTCTTAATATATTTGTGCTATTCGCTGCCGCAGTTACACAGTGGTTGCACGTAGTACATTCATACATACATAGTATGTGGTGGAAATCAGAACCACAACTACAATAATGTCAACAACAAGAACAACAACACCAACAACAATCACTGCAACAATTCACCTAAACGAATGCGTAGTTTAACAAACTGTTATGTGATCACATTTTTAATGAATTTAATTAACTGAAAGTTTTGGACGTCGACAGGTCGGGCTGTGGCTGTGGCCAAGAGCGCCACACGCTTATGGCAAGAAGTAAAGGTTGAAGTAAGTGTGTGTTGAAATATAAATACACTCACCGGAGTATGTTTCCGTACAGTGTTTTTTTTTTATTTTTTTTCGTTAATAGAAATAAAGTTCATTCAGCATCAAATGGCATATAAATTAATGATTCAAAGTTTTTACAAAATTTAGGAAAATTCGACAAATTTCACCAAAATTTTCAACTTCTAAACAAAATTTTTTTTTTAATTTTTTTTTTTTGAGTATGCAGTTTTGTAGTTCACTCAATTTCAGTATAATAAAGTACAAGTTTTAAGTTGCTATAGAATACCGTTGATTTTTGAGAATTTTTTTTTTGCCGATGATGTTGCTCATTTTCTCCATATAACGGATGCGTGATAGTTTTTTTATATGGGGAAAAAATACCGAAGAGCGTCAATAAAAAAAATGCTCAAAAATCAACGGCATATTATAGCCACTTAAAACTTGCACTACTGAAATTGAGTGAGCTAGAAAGCTGCACACTCACAAAAAATTAAAAAAAAAAAAATTTCTTGAAAAGTTTAAAATTTGGCGAATTTTACTGAATTTTGTAAAAACCTTGAATCATTAATTTGCAGAATGAGCTATGTATATTTCTGTTTAAAATTAACAAAAAAAAATTTTTACGAAAAACATTGTAAATATCTATAAAAAAAAAAACACACTGTACGGAAACATATTCTGATGAGTGTATGTGCCACACTGAGAGTATGAGAAATCGCTGCCTTGTTAAAGGACAACGTGCAGGATATCTGCAATTTTTTGTTGAACTTATTTTTGCCAATTTATTTCCCAGCATATTTTTTCGCTCTCCACACGCTGTGGCATATTTACGGGCGCCAAGCACATATGAGTTCGCTTACAAGTACTAGGTACTACGTACGCATGGGTGCGTTTATGTGCATGTGTGTGTGTGTGTGTGTGGGTGTGCAAGTTTTCAGCGCCTCATTTGTCGTTGGCAAGCTTTTTCTTCTCAACAAAAAAAAATAAAAAATTCGCACTCACTCCCCTCGACTCTGACCTTTGCCGCCATTCAACTTGCTCCTTATCTCTCTCCAAAGTTTGTTATTATTTCAGTTTGTGAAACAAATAAAGTGTGTACTTTGTTATGTACCGTTTGAAAATAGTTGAAACTTTACGATCTGGTCGCCTTGCTTTTCGTCTTGGGCTTGGTCTTGGTCTTGGTCAGTCGTCAACAACTCTCAGCAGCACACACCCTACTGCCGCTCTCTGATATGTTTAACTGTGATTAAAGGCAACAAAAAACTAGCAAAGAATTGTTGTAAAAGTTCTAAATTACACTAAAGTAAGCAAAAAACTGTGACTACCACATGCCCATGCAAGCGCCCCAATTACCCACACATGGGGCCTGTTCACGTCAATTCCAGTGAAAATAAAGTTTACAGAAAAAGTGAACCGGCAAAGAAGTTTATCCACACACACATTTTCCCCAAGTATTTTCAATTAAATGTCGAACATGTTGGCAAATATCAGCAGCAGCGGCAGCAAAAGCGGCATTCTCAGCGCTAACACCAACACCAACACCAAAACCAAACAGCCAAAGACCAACAATCAAAAGCGAAGAAACAGCCTGCAAGTTGCACAAAATAAAAAAAAAACTAAAACGAAAAGCAAATCGAAGGCAAAGGCAATGTCGAAATAAGCGTATCGCATTGCAGTGCAGCGCTCGAGTCGAGTCGAGGAAACTCAATTAGACAAGTTTTGTGTAAATTTACAATTAGTAGAAAATCAAAATGAAAATGAAAACGAAAATGTTAGTTAGTTGCTACAGACAAATTAATTTGGCACAAACTTTAAGTGTACGCGTGTTTGTTTTGTTTTGTATTTTTTTTTTTGTTGGTTTGCTTCTTTTAATTATTTGTTTGTTGATTGAAGCGAAATTACTTGCAACTGCAACAAATTACTCTCGAAGACATTCGGCAAATTAATTGGAAGTTTTTGCGGTGAAGGTCGTTGCTGCGCGGCTGAGCTGAAAAAATGAATGCGAAATTAAAAAGTGTATACGCTTTGAATTCTTCTGCGCTTAGGCGGACAAAATTGTCGAGTAAAGTGTAGTATTACTCTTTAACAAAAAACTTCAGATTTTTTTTTGGTAAACTCCACTCAATGCCTTAATTAGGAAGCTGAGCTGGATGGATGAAAATGATCAAAGGTTTGAGAAGCCTACAAATCTTATACGTAAATGTGAAAGTTGGTGAGCGAGTGAGTGAGTGAGAGTATTTGTTGCTCTTTCCCGCGAAAACGTTTAAACGGATTTTATTGAAATTTGTCACGCAAATAGGCTATAGCCTGGATTAATATAAAAAAAATAAAAACAATTAAATTGAGTGAAAAATGGAGGCTCTAATGAATTATGAACACTAAATGCCAGATATGAACCACTGTCAGATGACAACAAACATATTTGGACAAACGGCAGCGTTGATCCGTATAAAACCCAGTATTTCAGAATTAACTCGGGAATTAACTGTAGTTTATCCGGTATAAGTCCAGCAGCTAATCATTAAAAGTAATGCGGATCAGCTGTTGGCTATTGTATAAGTAAGCAAAGAAACCAAACGAGTTTGGCGTTCGTGATAGCCGAGTGGTGAAAGCCGCGTACTACGATTCCGTATATCGATCCTCGGTTCGAGGGCAATCATGAAAGTATTAAATCGGAGAATAATGCTAGGGATATATTTTTTTACTTGACTTTATTATATGTGATTTTATGGTATTTAATAATATTTCAATAACAAAACGTGGATAGATATTTAACATCTAAGCTTAATTTTACTATTAACCTTCCTGACTATTCTTGTTGTCAGTGTCACCGACGAATTATTTTTGTGCTAATAACTTTCCTATAAGCCTTTTAATGTTTTTTTTTAGACAGACTAAAACAGATAAATATGTATTAGAAATATCTGTGAATTCCATATTTTAACATATAGTCATTATATTCTAGTGCAGTGCTCGCCAAAGTGGTGGTCCGCGGACCGGTGCCGGTCCGTAAGCCATAAGTCGCCGGTCCGCAAAGGGCGTCGCGAAATGGACAACGATTTTTTGATGTTTTATATTACTGTTTAATGAGGCTATATACAACTTGTATAATAAAAACAACTTAAATTTGTTAAACATTCATAAAAAATCGCTAATATCTGCTATCATTAAATGGTAATAGGTCATATATAGACACCCGGCTAATAAAGAAATTCATTTAAACAAATTTTAATACATATGTGAGATGATCGTAAACGAAAAATAATCAATAAAAAAAGGTACCGGTCCCCGACGTAATAGAAAAACCGCAGCCGTCGTCAAAAGTTTGACGAGCACTGTTCTAGTGTATCAATAGTCCATTTTACTTATGGTGGTTTCGTTTCTAAATACCAAAAAATTTCGCTTTTTTATTGCCCTTTCTCTTTCATTTTTGAAGCCGCTATTTTTTTATTTTATTTTATTTTATTTTATTTTATTTTATTTTATTTTATTTTATTTTATTTTATTTTATTTTATTTTATTTTATTTTATTTTATTTTCTTCTCTTTTCTTTTTTATTTCCTTTTCATTTGCATTTCAGTCGCTTATTATTTCCCTTTTATTTGCTTTTTTCCCTTTTATTTAATTTTTTTGGTATTCATCCAAAACTAAAATATTTTATGCACATAACATTTCCTGCATCAAAAATAAAGCCAACATAAACTTTGCTACAATTCTGAGAGCCAATTTATACTTTTGTGTTTGCTAAGCTCGTTTCTGACGAAAAAAATCAATAGTTGACGGTATTTAAAAGTTGGCTAACAACATGTCCACGCAACAACTAAAATGTAACCATCCAAAAGTTCACAAACGAAATACCCTTTGGGCGTGATAGGTTGAGGTGGCATGCAACATTTTTGCATATACCATAAGCACGCATCCCTACATAGATATGAGTTGGTATTTGTATTTATTTTAGTTTTCGTGTTGGGCAACACTTTTTAACAATATCCTTTTGAACCCTTGCGTTAGCTGTCATAACTTTTGCGTTCATTGAATGCCGACCAAATCAGTGGAAATATACAAAATTGTAGGACAAACAGAAGCACAAAGTGCGATAAAGGGTTAAGCAACAGGAGAGATGACGGGTTATTTTTCCTCGTTGCTGAAGCTATAACTCCAAATAGATTAGTTAGCAGATAGAAAATACGGCCATTTCCGCGAGAACAATTTAGCAGTGGCTGAATTTCGTCTGTTTGTGCTTGTACAAGCAGATTTGAGTGATAGATGGAAATATATTGGTTCTAAATCTAACGTCAGTTGGCCCTACACACTCGCTAAATCCTTTCGAAGTAAATATTTACATATATCCTGAATCTCTCTTTTGGATCGGTATTAAAGTAAAGGGGTATCAGGTAGGACAAAAGGTATCTGAATCTTTTCATCTCATTGCCTTCCATTCAGCTATTACCACAAGGACGGCAGGTTATGTGGAGCCAATCCCCATGGGTTCTAATCGGCCAACGGTCAGTTCCCACCAGTAGCGATACAAGTGCCCTGTCTAGCTTTAAGATCTCTATAGACCGTCAGAAGGATATAGCCACATTGCATTCAAAGATTTTCGCTCAGCACTCGCCGAGCTGGCTAAATACCTAAGCACAGTAAGGTCTATCTGTGGACTCCAAATAATACATATCTGATTAAGCATACCTTGTAATTGCCGGACTGATACCCGTAGATATCCGGGTTAAATAACGTAGCGAGTCTATCGGTCAATCAGCTCACTGAGGTTATACCTTAAATGACAGTGCCGCGGGGAGAGTAGTTAGTGGAGAGGTTTTAGTAGGCAGGCGTAGCTGTGAGGCTGCAAGTTGTGCCGGTAAAGTATTTCTCATGAGAGTTCCCTCTTCACCGGCGTTATCCCAGAAAAAAATCAAAGAAAATTTAACACCTTTGTCGAGGGACTGCAGCGCTTGCCAATTCCCCTAGCACAATAATATAAGGTTGCCGAATCCTTATTTAACTTTTCCCTAATATTTGGTTTCTAAAATAGAGCACTATAGAAAGCTAGCACATTGTGATCGAATACTTAAGGTCGATCTGCTTACAATCAAGTTCAGTTATTACTTGCACAAGTTGCTACTGGATGCCTAAAAACTTTCCTCTAACAATAAGTGCTAAGTTACCCGCATAAAAAGACTACCTAACGCACCTGCTCTCCAGAGTATCCAACAGTGCATTCCCAGCAAAAAACACGATTACCACAGAAACGAAAGTGGAAACGAGCTAGGCGATGGGAATCGCTTACCCTTTCGCTTCAAGAAGGCCTTATTTTAACATGGGCATGTCATTGGAGGTAAGCCCTTACCCGCAGCATTACCTTCAAACGAAGGGAGAACGCATGGATAAACAGAATCCAGAGAAGCGAACAAAGAATGCCTTACAGAGAAACTAATGTAGAATGCCTAGATAAGTACATACTTATTTATATTAAATTGAAATCAGAAAATGTCTTAAAAGATTAAAATTAATTAAAATTTTTATAAATCAGCTTTTATACATACATATGTATTTATTTAGGTATTTAGATTTTCTTAAAAATCGGTATGTACATACATGCATATTTAACTAAGCTTAAAATTGTACTTCCTCACTCTTGTACTTCACTTCATTGACTGACTTCAACTTCGCTGCAAATTGAACAAAGCAAAACATGATTTTTATGCGAGACAAATTTCCACAGAAAGTAACGGTAGAAAAAGAATTTTTGGGTATTCATTCTATTTTTCAGCTGACTACGATGCAGCATTCTACTTTGCATTCTCCGAAATGAAGCAAAGAAGCGAAATAAAAAAAATATTGTAGGACATTCTACTTTGCATTCCCTGAAATGAAGCAAAGAAGCGAGACAAATAAAATATTGTAGGACATTCTACTTTGCATTTCCGGAAATGAAGCTAAGAAACGAATTAAAAAAGAAATATTATAGGACATTCTACTTTGCATTCCCCGAAATCAAACAAAGAAGCGAAATAAATAAAATATTGTTGGACATTCTACTTTGCATTACCGGCAATGCCTAAAAGAAGCGGAAAAATTCGAAGGCATTATAACGCTATGCCTTCTAGAACACCTTACCACTAAAAGCGATTACCGATTTTTTGCTGGGTTGGGACAAAACCCTAAAGTAGTAGTAAAGAGTGCCCCTAATCACTCTCTCTCTCTGGATAGGAGAGCTGGGCCACCCCACTGTACAGTTTTGACACACAGTAGGCATTAAACGAACACCGAATAGGTCGATGTCGACGCATGGTTTTGCCAGGGAGCTTACAATGACCTCAGTGAAGACGTTTTTAAAAGCCCCCTTGGCGTTAACGGAAGCATGTGTTGTGGAATCTATGATAATTTTGTTAGCTGTATATCTAGATAAAAACATATAATTTACTTATGTCGATAATTCGATTTCAATAACGATAAGTATGCTGTCGATATCATTATCGATAAGTTAAGGTATACCAACAAGCAAATTTAACGAAACGAACGACGATAATTGATGAATATTTGGAAAGTAATACCGATTACGGTATCCATAGCGAAAAAGTTATCGAAAATAACGACGTTATTCGATGAACATTTTTATAATAAAAATCAAGAAGTAGGTCAATGAGACAATCGTTATATGTGTACATATGTATGTATTTATCTGAAACGGCATCAATATCTGTATCGATAAGTATAACAGACCAAGTAGCATCGATAATTTTATCGACAATTCAATCGAAAAATTTGTCTATTAGCTCGCCAGTAATCTATATCTTTGTCATTTATAAATATGCTTGCAATATCTAATATCAATTAATAGTGATATATATATACAGATGGATATATACATAAATATCGATTATTCACCCGGTATCGAAAACTGATTGAAAATACTACAATACGTAATAAAAATTTCTACAATAATATCAATCAGACTATCGATACATACATATATATCGAGATTCGATTAGTACTTTTACTTTACTAGACTATATATTATATCGATAATTCTGCGGAAGAGTTTATCGAAAAATACGACGATATTGGATGAATATTTATATGTGTTAATATATAGTATAACGATAATTTAGCTTAGAAGAATAAATAACTGAAAATTCAATCCAAAAATGCATCGATAAGTTCGTTAATATCCGATAATTTTAACCGCGATAATATCAATGAGTAGTTATATAAATAACAGTATAGATAACGATAATTCTTTTTAAAATGCAGTGATATCGATAACCTTACTTGTACCAACCCACATCAATAATTGTATCGATATTTCAATCTTTCCTTTATTGATTTCGAAAAAAAATCGATTCATACGTCTACAATAATATTGAAAAGAAGCTTTTCGATAATAGTTTAGAAAACGATGGCAGATGCAAGAACCAATTTGGCAAACAATTTTCCTTTTTAAACATCCTGTATTTGCCTGGCCGTTCGTAATCGCTTAGACTAAGCCTTCGAGCATGCAGGGATGCGGTAACCACAGTACAAGCGTAATAAAACTGCTTCGATTTGCTAAAAAGTTAACACAAAAAACACTTAAACAAAAATGCAAAAAAAAATTTAAAAAGATGAGAGAAAATTTTTGGCTCACTTGAAAAGTTTTAGTTTCATGCAAAGCGCTTTGAGTCGGAGAGCATGCACTTGTATTGTTTTTTGTTTTTTAATATTTGAATTCAAATTTAGTGTTGAACTCCATTTTTTGTTTTTTTTTTTTTTTGGTTGTATACCTTAGTCTCCACTGATTGTTTAGTTTGCCTTTCGATTCCTTTCTTATTGCATGTGCAGCAACTTTTCGATCAATTGTTGCAAAATATCGCACAACAGTACTTTAGTTTGTTGTTAGTTGGCACCGCAAGACTGCCGCAGCAGTATATAGTACTTTGACTCTGAACTCTGCATATTACAGCCAGCCAACCAGGAAGCCTGCTGGTCCATCTTAAGCGGAAGTATTCTGCGGCCAATGCCAAGCTGCTGCCACTTGCACGAATTTAAAATGCAAAGCTCAAGTTTAGAGTTTTCTACACTATTTGTAATGCCTCCGGCCTCTGTACAGCATTGACTTCCTTGCGCCAACTGATGGTTGTACTGCTGCATTCAGAGTCGCTGCTCGCTGCTTGCTCTAAGCGACTTGGGCCAACACTTGGTCGGTGCTACGGCTTGCTGTTTGCTCAACTACAATGCCTGTGTAGAGTGTTGATGGCTACTGCACCAAACGCACACACACTGGCACACAGATGCAGCCTAGGGTGGTCCTTCTAATAATTATTCTTACATACTAAATATACAAACAACAAATTATTAGCTGTCCATTAGTCTAGCTAAAACTCGAAAAAGGATTGATCAATTCGAAATTATTATTTTTCATTTGTTCGCTATAACACCCGGATGTTAAAAAAAAATTAGAGTGTTGCCACCTGTTTGAAATATTCAATTTAAGTAAATATTGAAATAAATATTGCAATATAAAAGAAAGACGTTTAAGAAGCCTTTCAGGCATTCAACAAAAAATATTTTTTAGTAGAATTGCCACCTGTTTAAAAATTTTAATTTAATTTAATTGATAAGATAAACTAAATATTACAATATGGGTATCAAATTAAAGAGGCTGAGGAAATTTTACTGCCAAAAATATTCTTTAGTAGGGTTGCCACCCGTTTGAAAAAATTTTTTCAATTAAATTGATAAAATGAATTAAATATTACAATATGTCTGCCAAACTAATGAGATTTAAGAAATCTTACTGTCGAAAATATTTCTGAGGCGCGTTGCCACCTATCTGAAAAATCTAGTTTAATTAGATTGATATGATAAGATATTCGGTAAATATTGTTTTCGGTCAGTATCAAAAATGAAAAATTAATTCTATATTTGTAACATTGAAGAAATTGAGCAATATGTGGACTCGAGTTACAAGATGGTAAATAAAATTTTCGGAAAAAAAAATTCGATACCTTGCCTACTTTCTAAATACCTTCGAAAATAAATTAACCAACACCCACACACCAATAAAAAATAATTTATGCTTCATAAATAAAAAGTTTGTATGAAAATCTCTCCTTATAATGCTCTTCTATTTTCTTTTTTATGAATGAGGCCATAATAATACTTTTTAATGGGCAGCGAAGCAACACGCCCCTTTATTTTATACATATGCACAAAATAAGACAACTACGAAAATTTAAAAATTTAAAAAAAAAATTTGGTGGTCGATACCAGCGCATGATAAAATTTTTTTTTTTATTATATCGCAAAAATTTTAGAAAATTTTTAATATGAGCTGCTATAATTTTATATAAAAGAGTTTATGAATTTACATAAACAAGTTTCAATACGCTGAGCTAAGGCTGGTCATAGTCAAAATTGTTTCGAATTGTGTTGATTTAAAAAAAAAAAAAAACAAAACAAATGAAATTTTTTCAAACCTTGGTAGCAAGCCTAAAAATTAAAAATTAAAAAAATTTTTTGTAATTTTGAAATTTTCGTGGTGTGCTCCACGATGTTGATACCTTTTTAGGACCACCCCAAAGCAGCGGCTATGTTTAACTGCGCTTGTTGGCCAAAGCATGCAACCAACCGAACTTGTTTTTGAGTTTTCTAACTTTTCAACTTTTTTGCTACCCGAAGCTCGGTGGTTTTTACTTGCCTTTTGAGTGCTTTCTTCAAATGTGGTTGCAGTTTTTTCTTTTTTGTATTGTTTTTGTGTTTTTTTTTTTGCACTTTTTTACTTTACCAAAAGTTCTTGCCCCGCTCACAGCACAAAGTTGCTGACTTGACACATCAACAGCAATGATAAATAAATTTTGAAGCTTGCCACATGCTGCGGTAAAATCATCAACAACCGACATTCGGCTGTTAGCGTTTCTTTGTTGCCGCTGCTGTTGTGTCCGTGGTTGTTGTTGTTTTGTCGATTTTTTGTAGTTTTCCCTTTTTACTGCACCACTGATAAACACATTTTCTTCTATGCTTCACAGATTAAATGAATTTTATGTGCATTACACTGCTGCTGCAGCAGCAATCTCTGCGCTTGTACTTCCTACTAAGCAAGCTGCGCACCCGCCTGCCACTACTTTACTGCTGCTAAAACGGTTTACAAGCAATTAAAACTTTATTATTGTTCCTTATTGTATGTATAACTGCTGTTTACAACTGAGATTTTTATTGCATCGGAAATTCTTGGCAAAAAAATGTGATTTTCCCCATACATTTCGCAACATTGTCGGCAGCAGTTTTTTTTTTGTTTTTCTTTTACTAATGGCAACAGCAGCAAAGCAAATTATTATTCTCTTGCTATTATTGCAAATAATCAGTTTTAATTTATTGTTTTTAATTTATATTGCGTATATTTGTTCGCTGTTGGCGCAATTGCATCAACAGCTGTCACTTCAGCGTAAAATACACAATACCTTGTTTACTGCTTTTAATTCTGTTTCATTGTACTTATGAAGTATGTGTATGTGTGTGTGTGTTTGTGTGTTTACAATAGAAAATTTCCAGCATTGTCAGTTTGTCAACACACTTTACAAAATACGATTGCGAGTGCGAGTACACTTGGCTGATTGTTGTGACACATTTGCTGCTTGAATTATTGTCAATATGCTTCAGAGTTGACAGTTATCTCAACAAGCAGCAGCAGACCACTTATGACAAATTTGCTATCCATAAAAGTGCACTGAAATGCGTATTGAAATAGTATGTGTGTTTGTGTGTGTGTGTTTTCGTACATGAGAGGACACTTGGTTGAAAATTCTAAAAGTAGATTGTAGCTATTAGTTGTAAATTTGAAGTATGCATCGTGAAGCAAATCCACTTCCTGTGAAGTAATGATAATACAAGTAATTTTTAGTAAAAAAAAACGATTTCAACTCTCATATAAAAATAAATATATATATATATCTCATGATCCACTGATCGGATCTTAACCAGATTAGTATGGGACCACCTCTGAGACACTACCTTTCCGATGCAAAAAGAATTTTCGAAAGTTATGTGGTAACATACATACAAAAAAAATAAAAAAATATATTTAAATAAAATTAAAAAATATTCCGACGAACTGATAACCTCTTCCTTTTTTAGAAGTTGGTTAATAACCTCCTTCTTTTTTGGAAGTACAAAGAATAATAAAAGTGAACCCATTTTAGTCCGAACTTTCAAGTACTACTGAAAAATATCTGTGGAAGTTAAAAGAACTTATAGACTCACTGCTGCACCGAACTGATGTGTCATTTAGGAACAGTTTTTTTTGCAATAAAAGAATGCCCTATTATGCATCAGTATAAGATGTAGGTTTGAAAACACTACGCCAAACCTTCTACAAAGTGCTCTGAATACAGCCGCGGCTTTGTTTAGCTGGATCGCCTAGAAGCGCATGACCTTAGTTCAGCCAAGTTAAAATAAAAGGTTTAAAAGATTACAAATTTGTTACAATAGATCAGTTTTGGTTGCCGCAATTACATATGTATGCATGTATGTAGGTAGCCAAGGAAGGCACATGTGAAATTTTAATTCTTCCACTCTGCGGCATATTTGGTATTTTCAAAACCGTCTATGAGTGCCAGAAGCAAGCGCATCCCTCTAACCGGCGTTGTACCACAGTTTCATAATAAGTAGTGCACTGGATGATATTAAGGAGTTCCGATCATTTTACTTGGTGAAGTGACGAATTGATTCCTTTTTTTACAACCCAGAAAACTTGTTGGTATACGCCATTGTTGGAGCATTGGTGCAAACGCAAAATTTCCTCAGTTTGGTTTTGTTAAGCCGCAGCCATAAAGACTTGCGGCAGCATAGTTATCTTGGTTGGTCCATATTACATTTTTACGGCTATGGTTTACTCGCCAATCATACTTAATAGATCACAAAGCGGGTGTCTATGCTATGTCCAAAATGTAACTCAGCAATGCTATTGAAGCGCAACATTTTCGAGTAATTCTTGACTTCACTACTTTAGAGCATAACACTTTCAATGCCGTAATATAGTTGCTTTCTATAATAGAGACTTACTAATTTCTATACCACAAGCAGTCTTCTCTATGGTGATGATCTCCGCCTGAAAAACTTTGTAGTTTTATCTGCCCACCGTGTCTAATATGCTGCGGTATGAGATTATCCAATGCTTTCCACCAGACTAGAACTCTATTAGTTATGATCGGTTCGATGATCGCGGTAGTCATATTGTTATTCATATATGCAAACACAGTACAGTGTCTTAAAAAAAAGTTCACATACAAATTTTTTGATAAAAAAAAAAAGTTTTTGAAAATATGCCATCTCAAAAAAAAAGAAAAAAAGCATAGTAGTATAGCATAATTAAATATTGCGCAATACTCAGAGCTACCATTGTGATTTTTTTCATTTTTTTTTTTAGATTACATATTTTCTAAAACTAATTTTTTTATCAAAAAATTCGTATGTGAAAAATTTTTCAAGAAAAAAATTTTTAAAATATTTCTTTTCATAGAGAATTTTTATGTGCGTTTGTTTGATTTTTTTTTTTATTTTTCTTTGCCCCCTGTCTCGAGATATTTGCTAAACTATTAAGACGATTTGTTTTTGTTTTTGGAATGTAAGGTTTTTAAGATCTTAGTAATCGAGCTCAAATTTCATATTTATTTATTATTTATGTTTGTCCAGCTAACCTAAAAATTTGAAACAAATCAAACACATGAAGTGTGAACCCCGTCCATTTTGGTATGAAGCTCCCCATATACATACCTTCATTTGATAGCTGAATCCAAAGTCTCGTTTTTATACCCGAGCGCACTTGTGCACAAGGGTATATTAATTTTGTTCACATAACGGTTGTTTGTAACAGCCAAAACGAATCGAGATAGATATAGACAAATGTATACATAAATGATCAGG
>NW_016159149.1:14655-69144 GCF_001687245.7 Rhagoletis zephyria
CGAACCGAACACTGATTTTGGTAATAAAATTCAATGATTTGCAAGCGTTGCTCGTTAGTAAGTCTATTCATGATGAAATGTCAAAGCATACTGAGCATCTTTCTCTTTGACACCATGTCTGAAATCCCACGTGATCTGTCAAATACTAATGCATGAAAATCCTAACCTCAAAAAAATCACCCGTTAGAAGTGTATAGCGAAATTTCTCTTCTATGATATACAATAAAAAAGTTATAGCTTGCCTTTGCCATTGATTTATAAACACTTGAGTGTCAATACCCGCTTTGCTATACATAGGTACAAATTCATTGGGGATTTCCATTTTAATAACTTATAAATAAATATGCAGTTCCTAGCAGAAAGATAATCATTACTGATACACCCCAGAATTTTATTTTTTCACTGAGATATGTGGTCGAACTTTTTTAGACTATACACATAACGAGTAACATTATTAAAGAGAACATTAACTTTGTGGGAGGAAGCTGAATCAAATTTGCAGTAGACAAGTTCTGAATAAGTTATAAGGGACACGATGAGCTGTTGGGCTAACTTCCGCCTAGTTTCCAATGGCGTAAATGAAGCGGAATTCTCAACCTTCGCAAAACAGAATACACACTGCTGACAACACTATCAACATGGTCTGAACAGGTCAACTTGCAGTAATGATAAATAATCATAATGATTATTAATTAAAGCATGTTTTTTGTTTGGTAACCATTTAATGATTAAATACGATTATTTGCGCCTTTTTAATGATTAATGAACAATTAATTAAAAGAAAATTAATTAATAAACTAAGTAATTTTAATTATACAATTATTTCGTTATTTTTGATTATTTTCATTTTTTTTTAATTTTTAATTACATGATTAATATAATTATTTGATTATTTTCAATTATTTTTTATTATTTTGAATTGTTTTTGATTTTTTTAATTATGCGATTAATATAATTATTTGATTATTTATTTTTTTTTCATTTTGTGAATAGTATACTGTACAATGTTCAGGAATGTAATTTCTGTGGTTATTCAATGTGGCCTTCAAAATTACCTCAAATTAGGAACTTTTTGATTTTTTGTCTTTCTTTTGACCTAAAAACAGCATGCAATGAACTTAAAAAAATATATAAAATGCCTTTTTCGGTTCCTGCTACCATTGAAAAGGATTCTCTGATGCAAGAATACCAAAAATATCTGTTTAAAACTTTTTAAAAGGTTCACTTCATACTTTTTTCAAGTAAAAAACACAGCTTCATCTATTTGGAAAAATAATTAAGATTAATCAAATAATTAGAAATAATCAAATAATTGAAGATAATCTACTAATTAAAAAACAATCAAATAATTAAAACAACAATTTGATTAATTTTGATTACTTGATTATTTGATTATTTTTTTAATGGCAATTAATCATGATTATTTTTGATAATTATAATTAATAATTAATTTTTAATTTTTTAAATTGAAAAATGCAATAAAATTAATAATTAATAATCGTAATGGAAATTTAACAGCTCTGGGCCTAACAGTGTAAAATCAATTTAATAAAAAAGTTAAAATATTTTTTCTACCTCAACTAGATTCTCCATCTCTATGATGTTAGCCCATGAATAGATACTTATGTAATTTTTTATATAGTATCTAAAATTTAAAGCTAGCCGCTAAAGCTTTTATTCTACAAAGACTTCAGCAAACTACAATTTACTAGATCTTGAACTAAGTATATGTATTAATCAACTCACCTTGCTGAAGTTAAATACTCGTATTTTCTCTATTCATTGCCACTTTCATTGCTGGTTTCAAAAGCATTTGACTGTCGCATGTCAGTTAAAACTCAAACATCTCACGCAAACATTTCCCGAATATAAACTTGAGATATACATACATAGCTACACACATCTGTATGTAGGTAACTGTATACACATTGGCAATTTTGTCTCAGTTTATGTTGGCAATCATGTGCAACCAGCTAGCCACTTTAGCCAACAAGCATGCCA
The DNA here is from genome assembly GCF_001687245.7 of Rhagoletis zephyria. Classification (NCBI taxonomy): domain Eukaryota; kingdom Metazoa; phylum Arthropoda; class Insecta; order Diptera; family Tephritidae; genus Rhagoletis; species Rhagoletis zephyria. Next base: position 16,657 of record NW_016159149.1, read on the forward strand.
CAAAGGTTAAGTAGCACATGAGTTATATGCGCCACAAGAGTCACGTACAAAAACGAACACAAACAAGTACATTACATTGTATGTACATATGTATATATGGAACATGCACACACACATCTACATAAGAAGATGTGTACATATACAAGCAAAATATGGCAAGGCATAAATACTGCCATTGCTATAGATACGCACACTTCACAAACTTCACTACTTCAGTTTAATGTTAAGTAAAATTTTGCAACATCATTGGTAATGTCTTCAACTTGCCAACAGCAGGAGCAACAGCAACAGCAACAGCAACAACAACATAACGCATCACTGCTATCATTAACAACTCACACGTAAACTCTGTAAACCACCAATACAATGGGGACGCCAGAGCAACGCATGTGTGGCATCTTACACCAGGACGTGACTCTCATCATCATTGAACTCCTTCATAACTGCAGCGCTCCTTGGTTTTCAGTGTACATAGGTCTCTCTGTCTCACATACGTTTTTGGTTTTGGTTTGTCCTGGTGGCGTTCGCTCGCTCATTCGTCTGCTTGGCGGCAACTTGTTTAAGTGGCAATACAGCAATTGGCCACCAAACAAAATATGCCTAGTTGTTGCAAATGTGTTGACAGTTGGCGGCGCAAAAGTTGAAACAATGTGCTTTACTTGTATGCAGTGTGTGTGTATGTTTATGCGTCTGGTTGACTGGTTGTCAACTTCAGCATCTGCTGAGGCGTGATCTTTGCAACATTCTTGACATAGTTGTTACTTGAAAGTGTTGTTGTGTTAATTACAAAGGCACATGCCAGTGACATGGTACGCCTTGTAAGGAACTGTGGGCAATGGACGTGCGAAGGTTTCTGACTACGAGTTTTTTGTTATCTATCATTCTCAGTTGAATTTGGAGCAAAAACTATAGAAAATATTACAGCATTTGTGTATTATGTACACGTAAAATAAATAATAGCCAACCTAGAGTTAAAAAATTAAGATATTTGAACCGAATAAATGCGTCTGAGGCAGAAGAAAAATTGACCTTTTCTGAGTTCTGAATCCGACTTTATCACTTGCCTTGGATCCGATCAATCCAACTTTTTTTACTTGCTTTTTTCCTGTTTTCCATGACATTTTACAATGTAACTTAAGCATTTTTTGGCTATTGTTACCAATTGGACCCAAGGGTCACAAAGGACCCTATTCCTACATGTCAGAGAAACTTTCAATTAAAAGCGGACTATATTTTTTATGTCAGTATGACATAAGCGCAAACCAACAATTCGCGGAACGTGGAATGTCCAACAAATTTCAAAGCAAATACTACCACTTCAAACCTGTAATTTTTGTTAAATGTGAAAAAAATAACAAGCGACAAATGCTAAACAATTATCAATAACTCAGCTCCAAACATTTTGTGTAATCCAATAAAACCGCTAAGTTTCACAGGGTCAAAAATTACCCTAAGGACAAATTTGGTTTGTAATTTAAGGGACCAATGAGGGTTAAAAAATATTATGTCTACGCGGCGAAGAAGTGAGACTTCATCTCCATCTTTACATCCATCATCACCTTAACCTTCGTCGTCATCTTCATCATCATCTTCATCTTCGTCATCATCTTACCTACACCTTTTTTTTAACCTAACACCAGGGTGAGAAATAAAGTCAATTGACCTTATTTCTGTTGATCTTATTACCTGTCAGCCTCGCAACAACCCTTGTTCACAAAATAAACCTTATACGAAGATAATAAACTCGTTTATTTTTGCGAAAATTTAGGCAATTTTACGAGGCGTGCTATTGCCGTTTTAACCACGAGCACAGTTGCCGATGTACTCCTGCAGTACTGATCCGGATTCCATTAGTGGAACTGAGTAAGCCATTCCAGACATATTGAGGTGAAAGAAACATTATTTTATGCATACATACATACATGCATACTTTTTTCTTGTTCTTAAAGGAAATAATACAAAAAAGGGTTTCAGTGAATGCCGATAGTGTGTTGCCTTTGTAAGTTAAGCTAAAAAATTTAGTATGTGTTTTACACATTTTTTTATTAATTAACAGATGCCATTTTTATTTGACTTTTCGAGTTTAAGAAAAACTTTCTTATGCTTACTTGTTTTCAATTTAAGTTTTCTTTAGCGGCACTTTGAAGGAAAGTTCCACTCATTTGCTAAAATAAACTTGATTAGTTTTAGTTTAAGAACTGCAAAATTTCTTAGTACTTTATACATACGTAATTAATTATTAACTTTCATTAGATCAGATCGTTCCCCATAAAAAGCAAACATTTTTGAATGTCCTTCGAGTCGAGTGTGAAAACCAATACAGGGATTTTTTTGTGAGTTTTTGTGTGCGCGTATATTTATTGATTATAGCTGATTAGTTGGATTATGTAGACTAATTTTATAAACTTCAAAGAAAAAAAGATCGCACCATATGAAAATATGTAACTATATTTTAGTTTGTAGTATCAAAAAAAGTGATATTTGAGTTTATAAGTCGAATTAGGTATTTTAAGTCCACATAAATTTTGATATGTTTAAAGTATTCCAAATATAATACACTTTAAGATTGGGTCATATATCATGGATGTGAACAAAGCATCATTTTGGCTTATTGTAAGGCATAGCTTAGGTTAGACTTTTTATGCAGCTGAAAACCTCTCGAGCGGGCCAAATAATTATTTACTTATACAGCCAGTGTCAAAAATATGCAACCCTGTCGTTTAGACGATTTTATACTAAATGTTTCTTACTTTCTTTCAAAAATATGGTGCAGCAGCAAAAACCACAAAAAATATTTTTTTTTTTAATTTCATACAGAACTTGCGAAAATGCAAGAAATATCAAGAAATTTTTATAGTAATTTTCAATTTTCAATTCGATTTCTTCGAAAAAATAAACAACAAAAATTCTGAAAAATCAACGGTAACTTTTAGCGACTTGAAATTCGCACTGGTAGTCTCTTATCGAAAATATTTGTTTTGCGATCCAGCCTAAACTAAACGCTCCTGTAAATATGCAAAGCTACGAATGGTCGCCTCTTTGACAATTTCCTCTTCGCTTTAGGTGGTGTATTTAGCAAATATGTATGTAACTTTTTGCTTTTCGAAAACATTTACACTCTTTCCTACTTTCCAACTTTTTTCCCTTAGAACTTTTATGATTTCATTTCAGCTATTTCACTTTTCCATTTATTCACATTGCCTACACGTGAATGCTTAACTCTACAGGCAAGAATATTTTCACACATATACATACATAGATCTATAAATCTGCACAAGAGGTCTGCATTGAGGGACGTTTTCCTTTCAAATTGAATTACGTAAATAAATTATGTACCTAGCAACTTAATATCGTCATGGTTCTCTAATATCGCAGTTATTTGGATGACGAGGTGAAATCATCTCAGCACTTCCTGCTCAGCTGCCCCGCATTCGCTAAACAAAGGTTTAAAAACCTCGCCTCCTTTACATCAAGTGAACATGCAAAACGTTTATACTTTAGAGTGCAACCTTTCAGACCTCTGGTATTTAAAAACAGGCACATGTATGTGTGTACGTACATGCTCATTCGTACAAATATTTGTGCCTAATAAGTTGAATTCGCTGAGCGGAAACAAGTCTATGAGCACACATGCAACAGAAGCACTCTAAGGCTTTGAAACTTGTGTACTATGTACATACATATATGTATGGGTTTGTTGATTTGTTTGTATGCGCATTTGGCTTTCCGGAAGTACTTACCCATAAGTGAAAATGTAAATGTCGGCATTTACTCCGACTTTGCTGCTGCTTACTTTGCTGGCAATGCTTTTGCGCTTTTATTAAATTGTTGTGTATTACTTTGCGATATTTGTTTTTTTTTTTAACAAATATTTATGTTAAACAGCACTATTATGTACATACATATATATTTTGCGCAACATTTCTATGTACAAAATTAATTTTTCAGTTAATACTTTGATTGGGCGGATCCCTACTCAACTTTTAAGATTCAAATTTAAATTTAAAAAAAAATGCTATGAATTTGTTTTCAATTCTAAATTCCAATTTATGAAGCCATCCAATATATGTAACGCTTGTAAAGCCGGATAAAATAAGGCCCTAAATGATCACTGAAATTATGGCTAGTATCCTTCCGCGACAAATATTAACAAAAAATTCCTCCTGCGAATTCAGTTCAGCGGGGTTCAATAGCCTTACAGCCGTACAGAGAATTCGAATACATTTGTTGCGCCTGTTTAGAGCCAGTAGATGGCCTATTTAATAATATAACTACTGGAGTTTACGTTTTTCTGTAAAGCACCCTCAACGAAGCAGCATCCTTTTAACGACCTCAGGCCAGAAAATCGGAATTCCAATAGGTAGCTTTTTCCTAAATGTAAATTATTCATGTAATCCAGGCATATAAGAGTTATAAGTTTTATCAAAAAAACGTTGTTCCATAACAGTTATTAGATGATGAATATTTTTTTATTTCGGCGAAGAGAGTTATGTATAACCCAACGTTTACTATTTACGTTGCCTAATAACTGTTATGCAGGAGAAATATATTTTCCGTCGTTAATAAGAGTTATTTCACAACGTTTATTTTTTATGTTGCTTGATAACAGTTATTACCCAACGTTTATTTTTAGTTTGTCCGATAACAGTTATTTCACTCCTCCACTTTTATTTGCATCATCTTTATCTTCTTCTCCATCTCCATTTTCGTCATTACTTACAACTTACAACTTACAACGTTTATCAGGCGACGCAAAAAATAAACGTTGGGCAATAACTGTTATCAAACAACATAAAAAATAAACCTTGGCTTATAACTCTTAACGGTGAAATGCAAAATATTTTTCATCTAATAACTGTTATGAAACAACGTTTTCGACAAATTTCAGAATTCGGGAAACGCTTTCAATTTGTAAATCCGCGATAACAATTATTTTTGGTTCCCTGATGTAAACTATTCGTGGGCAAAATTCGAGACCGGTTTCATGCTTTTCTTCTATCTTACCAGCCTGGAAGATTAATGCAGTTGTAGTCATCGTAAACTTAGGTACCTTAACACGAGTATTGTAGCAGCGGGAAGACTTGGATTACGGTAGAAGGAAAAGGGTCCTCCGGTTTGGGCACTGAAACTTATTCAGTTGAATGCATGACTGACGCGTCTATCTTGAAGCAAGCGTCTCGACATAAAAGTTTGCTTCTTTACAATGCACTTGGAATAGAATTTTCACTATCACTATTTGGTTAACGGCAAGGGAACGAAAAAGTCACTATCACCCATTAATTACACCGGTTTACAAATTTAGGAATATTTGTCGATCTGTGATTGTGTGTGCTAACATTTTATTTTTTATTTTTTTTATGATCACAAATGAGAAAAAATTTATCAAATTTACCAATTTATTAAAAAGTTCATAATACAATGGAGCTTACGTATATGTGTATTCTTTTGCTATATGGATGCAGTTTAGTTTTTTTTTTGTTTTCGCTAACTCTATATTTCACTTCTTATTTACCCTTTTTTTAAAAAGATTTATTGCAAAACTGCATACGTACCCGAATTTTTTCTGAAAAGAGTAATTAAGGAGTGCAAAATTTTTATAAAGTTTTAAATCCGGATTTATGGAATTTTTGTTGTAGTATTAGCCACAATTTTGTGTAGAGTTGTTTCCAAGAGGCTTTCCTGAGAAGCCCTTTAGTCGGAGGAGAGAGATTCAGGTCATTGAATTCTATGGTCTTTGCTCTCTCAAGTTAGAAAGGTGGGAAGTGTCAGGCACATTATTTTTTTGTACAAGCCTCCAGTTCAAATTCCTTTAAAATTATATAGATTTTCTGAGGTAAACCGTGGATCAATATGCGAAAAGTCGAATGTCAATTCTCGATTTTTTTTTAATCGAATCGGAACTAAAAAATCGACAAAAAGTTGAATCGGAAGGGCTCTCTAGTGCTAATGCATTTAAAATTTCACTACCACTACACCAATAGTGGTAATCAAGTGCTCAGTGCATTCAAGATTTAGTGCAGTATGCCCAACCCTGGTAAATACTACCTATATAGATACATTCGATTTTATATGTACATATGTACATTAGTATGTGTGTACTTTGGTAGTTACATATATGGTGGATAAAAGTTATTAAGGACTCCAATACAAATTACTAAAAGCCACACTAATGAAGCAATTTCCAGCACTAAACCGCATCGCACTTCAATATACCAGGCCGTCACGCGAAATGTGTAATTATTTCCTATACATATCTATATACATCTGTATGCATGTATTTGCATATATACATAAAGCCACCTCGAGATGATTACAGTAAAGCCTCGCGGTATATTAAGTCACAAACACGCGTAGGAGTGAAAGCATACGCGGTAAATGAATGAATGACTGACAGGAGCAATAACAGCAGACGCCTGCACGTACATACATAAATAAATACGCACACAAAGCCATAAAGAGACTTATGTATAAGTAGGTGTAAGTGCAAGTAAGTACACAACACTCGACTCACAACGCTAAAGGCCAACCAACCAACCGCCTGAAAACTAATTTCAATTAGACGCTCAAAGTGGTTAATCTATGGTGTTACGATGTTGAAAAGGGCGCTATATATGTATACTTACGGCAACAAGCGCAAAAGTGGCAGCGAGAACAACAGCAACGTCAGCAACTACAAATTTTAATCGACGCATGCAACTCGCGCTGCACTTCCGGAATAGCTGGCTGGTTCACTGGCTGGCGGGCTGCCTGAATGACTGCCTCGCCGGTTGAGTGCTACACCCAGGCGCCATTTTATCAACTGAATTTATTATTAGGTGCCATATAAAGTAGCAAGTTATTGTGAAGGTAGAGTAGTAGAATAACGCTCAGGGTATACGCTGAATGAAGAAGAAAAAAAAAAAAAACAAAAACAAAACGCACGAGTACATGCTGCAAGCGCATTATTCTTCGAGTTGACTGCTTTCGTTGTTTTTAATCGCTTAAAAGTGTAAAATGTGCACTTTGTTTTGCATTAGACTGCGGGCGCCTTGCGAAGGCATTGACAGGAGGAGTGTGAGCGCAAGAAAGGGGCGGAATATAATAGACGCGGATAGAAAAAGAAGGAGCGGTTGTAATAGTTGCTGGTATTCATGGAAACTGCTGCTAGCTGGTAAGCACCTTCGTCAGCTGATTTTCCGTCGAGCAGCGTGTTTTACAGCTTGTTGCATGCAGGCGGAAACGCACGCTACAACACCATTTGCTATTGTGAACGATTTCGATTTTTTCAACATTTTCTCAACACGCGGATACCAACCAACTTCATTTCCTGCATGTGTGTATGTAGTGAAAGTTGACTTGCTTTCCTTTCTTGTCTTGCTTCTTCTTGGCTTTTCCTTACCCTTCGCACTACACATCTTCACAGTTGCTCTTCGCTATTTAAAGTATTCGCACCCCACGCAGTGGTTGTCTAGCCTCCTGTTGTACTTACGAAAGTATTCCACTCAAGTCGCGCCTCCTTTTTTGTGAGTTTTAATTAAAGCTGCATTTAATTAAATTTATTTGCAATTTTGTAATGAGTGTTGCGCGTAATACATAAATAAATATGTATCTATGTATTTACATGCACTCATCTACGCCGAAGTGAGCGTAAACTCATTTAAATAGTAGGCAGTCAACTTGTTAGCGGTTGCGTTAGTTTGCTAGTTTTGTTGTTCTTTCTATAGTTCAGTCATTTAACTCTCGCTAAAAAAATTTAAATGTAATTTACTCATAGGTATTAATTTTTACTACAACTTAAACTACTATTTACTACTGCTGAGCCTTAATGTGAATGATGAAGTTAGTTTCTTGGTACCACGCAGCCACTCGCCTATTTGAAAGTCCTTTGAGTATTTTAATTAGCTGCATAAATGCGATAAGAAGCGACAAAATGTTGCACAGCTAATTGAAAGTTTATCAACTTAAATATGGCTGAATTACCACAATTAAGTACTTTTGTGTTGTGGCAAGCAATGCCATGGCGTATGAGCAACGGTCATATCTTTTTTCAGACCCTTAAAGTTTTTATTTTTTTTGGAATCCAAAAAAAAGTACAGACACGAACGTTGCATATTATTAGAACTTTTTCGATTTTCGTCCTTAGTATGTTTTTTCAAAAGAACAGACATTAATACATATGAAAAAAAATTATATTTTATTTCATTCTTGTTAAATTTTGAATTTTTTATTATTAAAAATGAAAATGTCACTTGTTTCAGCGCTCTTTTTCTGTCATTTCAAATCTTGGGACTTTCCTTACAGTGTTATTAGCTATTATTGCTGTAGCGGCTACAACAACCCCACCCAGATCGATTAGTGTTTGAATCGTTGTCGCCAAGGTCTACTAACGGGAGACCCAAGAAGCGTGCAGCCTCGATAGGGTCTGTCCATTAGGACAGAGGCGTTAGTAGAGTGGGGTTCAGTGAGCATGCAAAGAGATGTCTCGAGTCATGGGTTGTGTCTCCGCATGCCGGGTATTCGTTTGGCACATCTGCATTTACTCTGCTCAGGTACGAAGCAGGTTAAGCTGCAGCAGCCAGAGCGAAGTTGGGCTATTGTGGTCCGAGTCTCCCGAGGCAAACGAAGCTCTGTGTCATCCACGTCTGGTGGTTGTGTGCCCAGAACGGCATTCACAGATCGAGAGTCTATATAACTCGATACTGACTCCCTGTGAATGCCGTTCAAAGCCTTCGATATGCTGTTGGTTGCAGAGGTTGTTTTATGAAGCTCTGGACTTCATGCGTCAGTTCATATAGAAGCCTTCAGACGTGCCGTGGCGAGGCTTTTTCCGCAAGCAAATGTCTGTTCGTGTGCCAACGTCGGTAACGCGGTACTAGGAATTGCTTTCAGAGCATTGTGTTATCCTCCTTAATAGGGAGCATACGGGCCTCGTCGTGCAGGTGATGTTGCGGCGACATCAGAAGGCGTCCGTTCGCCGTCCTGAGTGTCGTGTTTTGGCCGGTCTTTAGCCTCATCCACTGCATCCGACTAGTCTCCGGAGCGGCATAATTCAGAACCGGCCGACTAATTGCCTCGTACGTTGCCAACAACGTTCCTTTTTCTTTGCCCCAGGTGCTGCCGGCTAGCGACTTGAGGACCTTGTTGCGGCTTTGTACTTTATTGAAAATTGCGGTTGTATGCGCTCCGAGAAGGAGAGGAGACTGTCGAATGTTACTACGAGGATTTTCGGCTTATTCACCGTCGGAATTGGTTCGTCATCGACGTGAATACCCAGTTGCAGTCTGACCTCCTTCGTACAAGTGATGAAAAGTGTTGGTGAGGATTTGGTAGGTGAGACGGTTAGGCTGCGTGCAGTGTAGTGGCGAGAAAGCACGGCGAGATAACCGTTTACTTTTGAGCATAATTCATCATTTACATTCTCAGATGTCATAATCGGGCAATTGTCAGCATAACTCCCTCTGGTGGTTGAAGGAGCTTAGAAATGAAAAATTTAACAGTAGTAGGGAAAGTACACCACCCTGTGGGACCCTCTGTTTTATTTTACTGGGTTTTCTCGATTTGTCTCTAAAAATTACCGAGCGAGGACAGACTGACAGTGTCACAGTGTTATTAGTAATTGCTGTTGTTGACACACGTATCTACATTAGGGTGGAGCGAAGAAATCATTGATAGTCAACTCATTTACTGCGAAAGTCTTGCAGTGGTAAAAGTTTTTAAATGTAGTTGGAGGGGCGACATTGATTTCAATTCCACAGGTCTGAGTACTGGCCAGCAAAACTTGTTGGATATTATCAAAGAAAATCAAATTAGCAATGAAATGAGGGAGAAAAATACTAAAACTGGGCATTATCAGTTTATTTTAGAGCATACCTCCCATACAAACCTAATGTCAAAAATATCATAAAAAGCGCACCCATGAATATTTAGTTAGAAAGCGAACATCCAAAATATTTTTGATAATCGATTTATTCAATGAGAGGTATTCTCATACAAACACAACTGCGAAAAAGCCACCAAAACGTTTAAACCGGATCACCGAAAGATGTATAAGTAATAAGCATAAAATACTACTAAATCTCACTATCACGAATATTCTTTCTTCCGCTCACTACGGCCAACAGAATCCTGAGACTGTGTGTGAGCACGTCACGTCCTTCTGGCACCTTTAAGCTGAGACTCTTATTTTTGATAAACGTTTACCTTTCTACTTGGTTTGAGACAAGAAAGCAGAATTCTTCCATTTATGGGCGAAAAATTTAATCAAATTCGTTGGCTTTAAGAACAGAAAGAGGTATATTTGGACTACGGTGAAGTGTGAGGAGCAGAATATCAGCCTACAAAAAACGCATTCTTCATTTTTAGTTGGTTGGTAGAGAAGGGTGAAGGTGGAACTCAATATGCTATCTTCTCGTAGTTATTTCTGAGTCGTAAAACAATCTACACACACAAACAAAAAATTATTTGAAATGGCCCAGCCAGCAAGGAAACGTACATTTTACGAACATTGGTTTTACGAGGGATTCTCGTATCGCCAAAAAGTTAGAGAAAAGGTCGTAAACGATAAAACAAAAAAATATAATAGAAAGAGGCTTGTAGTAATTTGTCAGCACAAGAAAAAATTTTAGTTTTGTTGACAATTTTTCGTCAATCACAATATTTTATAAGTAGTTTGTTAAATATTCAATTTAAGAAAATTATTAAGTATGTGATTTATTGGCAGACTGGTGCAAACGCCAAGGACGATCTACCACTTTCTTTTATAATTAAACTTCTTGTTAGTAGCTACTACATATGTAATTCAAAAATACAAATTAATTTAACGAGTTTTGCAATTCTTTCACAGGCTGCGCGGAGTAACACTAAAGGATCCGAAGCCTTATCCGTACTAGCGTCAATAAATGATTCATTAAAAAAAAAAATTATTACAGATGAGGTAGCAGAACTTTTCTCGTGGAAGGGAACTGGTACCAAAAGCAGCGCTATTGGTTTGGCAACGACTGCGGCAATAAGAAGTACGGATCATAATATTATTTATTACCACTTTTTACTTAATTAAATTTTCCGGTTTCAAATGGAGTTTAATCTTTCACTTTATTTTCTTAGGTGCTTTTCGTCAAAAATTTAACTCCCACGAAGAAGTTTTTATTTCCGTTTCAAAGAAGCACTTCCAATATGCACACGACCGGCAAAAAAAATTGGCAGCCTATCGGCAAAAAAGATAAAAAATAAATTCAGCTACTTTATAATATATATTAAACCCCTCTTATTTAATTGTTAATTTGTTAATAGATAGTTTGTTAATATTTATTTATTTGAAAATATCTTCACATATACAGTGCCGGGAAAAAATATTGGCACAGAGAATTTTTCGCCATGAATGCAAAGTTTTTTATTCTGATTTCTTCTCTAATTGTTTTTTATAAAAATATAGTTAGTATAAAGTTCTACTTTCAAATCAGATTTTTTAGAAAAATTCTAAGTATGCAGTTTTATAGCCCATTTAATTTTAGTATAATAAGGTGCACGCTTGAATAGCTAGAAAACCTCTTTGTTTTTTGACAATTTTTTATACGCAGTTTCATCCATACAAAAAAAAATGTCGCACATAATTTGCATGGAATTTCTTCTGCGTGAAAAAATTGCCAAAAATCAACGCGGTTTTCTGGCAACTTCAAGCTTGCACTATGTTATACTAAAATATAATGGGATATAAAACTGCATACTTAGAATTTTTCTCAAAAATCTGATTTGAAAGTAGGTCTTCATACTAACTATATTTTAAAAAAATAATGTGCGAAAAGAAATTCAAGTAAAAAACTTTGCATACATTGCGAAAAATTCTCTGTGCCAATACTTTGATCCGGCACTATAAATATTTATTAATTATAATTCCATTCAATAAAAGAACTACAATAATTTGAATTAATTAATTGCCTTTATTTTTAGCATTCGAAAACAGTAGATAAAGCAGTGTAAAAAAACGCTTTTTTAACGTAAAGTAATCGTTTACGAGACTCGTTTACAATTAAAAAACGGACGTAAAAATATTCGCATACGAATGCTTTTTCGATCCGTTTACGACTGTTCGTAGGCGATGCACAATTTAAAGCGAAAAAGTGCTCGAAAAAGAGTCGTAAACGGCTATCATAAACGATTTTTAATCCGGTTTTTCTTCGAGAAAATATCCAATTACGAGCTTGTTTACGATGATTTTGCTGGCTGGGACAAATACAAACTACTGCAACAAAAATTATTTTCATAAGAAATACAAAATACGTATTTTGAAAATACAAATACATTTGAAAATTTAGCCAATTTAGGCACCGATAAAATTAAAATGAATGGTAAGCTTTTGTTGGTTCAATCTAGTCCTTTCCTTCTGTTAAGGCACTGTCCCTATTCAAGTGAATCAAAATAATAGGCATAATTTTCGAGTAGTCTGATAAAAAGTCGAATAAAATCCAAAGTAGTGAAGGTGTTTTCTTCATTTTTACCACTTTTCTTCGAAATTAATCATTCTTCAAAATGACATCAAAAAGAAACTTCTTCGATGGCCACAAGTGTCGATACAAGCTTGGATCTTGTGGAAAATTTGTATAACTATTGAAGTGAAGCGGGCTGTATTTAAAGCTTCCACAAAGCAAGTAAGTAAGCACATAAGTATATGCGCATTCCACGTGGAAGAGACATTTTTGTGTGCGCAAAAATGATATCCAAATGAATTGAAGAAATGAGGTGAAAATCTTCACCATAGCCATTGAAATGAAAAACTTTCTGCAAAATATTTCGAAATTGAAAATTCTTAACGCAGAAATGCATTTAAACCTAAAAATTATGCACACACACAATTACACAATTTCCTTGTTGTTAGTTGAAAGCGACATATGATTGACATGCCAGCAAGCAACCACTAACACACAATCGTTCAAACATTATTATGAGGAGCATGCAATTGAGAGCAACAACAAAATTAATTTCCAACAGCAACTGCATATTTACTTTCATTTACTTGCATTACTGCGGCAACAAAAATTTTGAAAATTTCGAGCCTGTGCGCGCTAGCTGTTTTGCCAAAACAAAACGGTTAAACTCCTTTTACTCCATGGCGCAATGCAAAAACCCAAGCTTTAGTGCCGTTACAAGCCTGCCGCTGCCATAGTTGGATGGATGCAGTTGTTGCTTGTTTTTCGTTATTTTGTTTGTGTTCTCGTCTGTTTTCTTCTTATTTTCCATTCCACTGCTTTGTTACGGCGAATTCAATTTGACGCCAAGCTGTTTGCGCTATCAGCAAAGCATTTATTAAATTGTCACCAAAGCAACGCGGCTAAACGAGCGTAACGAGCGAACGAGTGAGTGGAAAATATGGCGCCGCCGCACTTTTAGGCCCGCAACAGCGTGCAACGTACAAGTGCAGCAATTTGTGTACGTGTTATCGGCGCGGTGGTGCCCAGGCAGGCGAGCTCTCCAACCTGCGTTTATATGTATGTATGTACACTTAAGAGGGTAAATAAAAACATTCCGAATTTCTCAGGCTGCATTATTTAAATTTTCGGAAAGTATGGGATGCTTGTGTGTCGTGGTTGACGAGGAATGAGCAAACAATTGCTGTAGGGTAACTGAAACTAGCAAGTGATGCAAGTGTACGTATAGTATTTATGCGCTTTCATAACCAATGTTGCCTTCGGAGATTTTTGGGATTTTGGAATAATATAATCACAGATATAAGTGGGCATACATATTTAAATATATATGTATATTAGGGTGGGTCAATTAAAAAAGTTGATTCATATCCTTGCGATTCTGGTACTATGGACCATAACAAACATTTTCGCCCAAGGAACCATACCTCTAAAATCATTTTCGAGCCTGCCAAAATTTTTTGGTAGATATTTTCAAAAATACCAAATAAACGACCTCTTAGACGCATTTCAAAGACAAAAAATATTATTGAAAATGTGTATACGGGGGTTTTTTGGGTCAGAGAATCCATTTTTCGCATTAATTTTTAATTTTGATCGCCACCAGAGTGCGTTTTTGAACAATTTTTTGGATTTTTCACTTTTTTTGGGGGAAATTGACGAACTTATTGCTCAAATAGTCAAATCTTTGACTTTCTAATAATTTAAAATAATGGAAAAATATTTATTTCTTTATTTTGCTTTATTTTTTTATTTTTTATTTTTTTTATTTTTTTTTATTTTTTTGCGATCAAAATTAAAAATTAATGCGAAAAATGGATTCTCTGACCCAAAAAACCCCCGTATACACATTTTCAATAATATTTTTTTGTCTTTGAAATGCATCTAAGAGGTCGTTTATTTGGTATTTTTGAAAATATCTACCAAAAAATTTTGGCAGGCTCGAAAATGATTTTAGAGGTATGGTTCCTTGGGCGAAAATGTTTGTTATGGTCCATAGTACCAGAATCGCAAAGATATGAATCAACTTTTTTAATTGACCTACTAATTGACCCACCCTAATGTATATGTATGTTAGGTATGTTTGATTTCAAAACTATTGTTCTGCATCCTGGATTTTCGACGGGTACAATTTCATATTTTAACTCGGAGAAAAAATTGTCCATTGTGATTGCCGTCTTTAGGCGAGTATCAGGAGAAGACACGTACCCATAATGGAGAGAGTGAATTTAAGTCATTATTCTACTGAACCAATTACTATCCCTAATGAAGCCGCGGAGATCCAACAGTTCCAGTTCTGCTATCTAACTCAAACTGTTGAAGAAGCAGGAACCCATGTGCTTCCAGGCGCTTCGTCTGTAAAGCTGGGCATTGATGTAGAAAGTGGTCAATTGATTCTTTCTCATACTCGTCACGGCAGCATCTGCAGAGAGTACTTATTGGTATTCGCCAACGTTGAAGTATTAGTGCTATAGCACAGTGTCCTGTGATGACGCCGCTAAGGACTCTATTGAGGTTATGTCCCTACTAAGACGCGGCCATAATAATCTTGCGATCTCGCAGTCTTCGCATTTGTTCTAAAGTCATTAGTCGCGGCCGCGCTGTATTCACGGTGTATTTTTCTAACATCATCACTATACGGTGGTAGTATGGAGCTATCCGCTTCTTCCAATGGCATCAATCTCTTCAGTATTGCTATGTCCGGGGACCCGGCATAGAGTGACGTTGATACGACTCAGAGACGCCAGCGTGGAGCCTTCGGTACCTACTATTTGACTGTCGACAAAGATAGTGGCTTTGTCTTCTGCAACTCTAATACTAAGTAAAAGGCTATCCACCCTCTTTATAGCGTAGACCTCGGCTTAGAAGACACTACCATCATTCGGTAGACGAACGGACCAGTTGATCTGTAGGCCTTCCGCGTTGAGATCGGCTATGGTTCCTTGTTCCATCTATAAACAATCAGTGTCGTCATATGGTTTAAGTAAGTCAACAATTTGATAAAAAAAAATAGCCTTGATTACAATGACTAGCGAATACGTGGTATTTATTTCTAGCGTTTCGAAACGTGCTCATCTCAAACTTACATGCAGAAAGCAAATTTTTTCATTAAAATTATTATTTTTTTCATCTAGTAGCCAAAATCGATACTACTTTAGTCGAAGACGTCTCAAATAAATTTTGGTCCCGATTGGAGTCGGTTATGGCGTGTCGCACAGGGTTAAAATTTCAGATAACACAATCAGAACCAAAATTTATATTTATCTTCGACTTTAGTAGTATCAATTTTGGGTATTAGATGAAAAAATAAATTCATTTAAATTTGTTTAGTCTCTATAGAGGAATTTTATCTTTGCCTCCTGTGCGACACGCCTTTACTGTCTCCAGTCGGGACCAAAATTTATATGTGACCGTGGTTAATTTGACTTTAAGAACCACCCTAATGTACATATGTTCGTATGTAACATGTTTGGGTAAAATTACAATAAAATTGTTTGCTGTAGCACCCCTTAGGGGACACAATACAAGGAGACGATATATTTATGGACACCATAGGTATCAGAGTTGTCCCAACCTATACATCTTCGGTTGAAGTTGGGAACACGGTGCATTTTCTTAGCCGCATTTCTTTGAGGAGAACTTCGCTTCCTTGCCTATCTCTAAGCTACTCTTAGATAGACTGACCGCTCAGCCAGAATTTTCCAGAAAGTAATTATGTGCACCTAAAACCTACTCTAGCCAAAGGAAGACCAGAGGCGGTCGAAGGTGTTCCAAAACACGGCGGGAATCAAGATTAATTTTTGAAAATAATCTCGGTGGGTCCAACGATGTCTCGAACAATCAAACTCTTCTTTTTGTATATGTAAATATTTGTAAGCTACACTCTACGGCCGAGTGAATGGTGGTACCCCATTTCTGCAAACACGCTGACAGCGCTAAGCGTCTGTTGGCAATATAATCAACTTTGTTTATTACGCGAACGAAGCATTTGCGTGAGCGCATTCGTTAAGCAGATGCATACAAAACACCCACATACACATATGTACATATGTAAATAAGTACGTTAAACTGAAAATGTTAAGTAAGAAATATACAAAATACACACAAACAAACACGCACCTCCTGCTATGCCATTTGACCTTATTCGCTGGCTGCTAGCTCGCTCTTTGGCTCCTTCGCCGGCATACCTCCGCATGTTGGCCACTTTGACTTTGATTAATGTTAGACACGCTGGCATGCTGGCAAATTGAATTTCGTCCTCGTTTTGCGCTAACAAAATGCAAATGCCTTTCAAATTCAAAATAAATACACACACACACGCACCAACATACACACAGAAAGTGACTTTCCGAGCAACGCCGTTGCCAGCGACAACAACTCTCATGCAACGCTTATGCATTTTATGTTTATTATATGTATAAGTATGGCTATATTCGAGCGGGCGGCAAATGGCATAAACAGCGTCAACAGCTGGCTTTGGCAGGCGGCAGAGCGGCAGAGCGGCAAGCGCAGTAAGCATCAAGCGTCGTTGAGTGCTGTACAAAATGCTTAAATGGCGCCTGCATTTACACAAAGCGCCTGCAAAGTACCAGCTAACATCGGTTCGAGTAGCTCTCTGACTATGTGTGCGTGTGTGCGTGCGTGCGTGTGTGCGTGAGTGCATGCGCCTGCATATTTATGCATTGCTATGTGTCCATATAAATATTTTTGCTTTACTCCTCGCCTTGCGCTTTGATATTTATTTCACTTTTTCCTAGCCGCTTTGCGTGCTTTATTCTCTGCGCTGTGCTCCAGCTGTTGCTATTTATGCTGCATTGCTGTATGTTTATTAAACAGTTTTATGGCAAAACAAATTTTATTTTCAGTTCATATTGCTTCTTTGCAGCGGCTGCAATGGGGCAATTATTCATTCGGTGGATGGGGCGGAGGACGGTGCACACGTTGAAATGCGAAACAGTGTTTCAAAGGTGAGTCCAAATGTTCGAAGAAAGTCTCTAAGGTGATTATAGAGTTGCGACACATTGATGAAAATAGAGACTTTGGATGATAGGAAACCGATAAGATGAATTCAATATCGTGAATTAAGAAGCGAAACATGATTTCACATTTTTATTATTTTTTTTCAAGCTTCGTTAAAGCACTAGTCAGAGACAGACCCTGGTATGCAATATATTTTAAAAAGCAATCAATTTTATACGTTGTATTATTTTGAGGAAAAAAATTCTTCCTATTCTAAGATTTATATTTTAAAGGCAAAAACAAATTAGAATTTGAAATTCCAAAACATTCAGAAAAAAATATGAACCGTCCTGGGAAAATTCCGAAATTCAATGTTCCGAAAAATTCCGGCCAATGCTCGAAAATATCCCAGAGTTCAGAAAATACAGAGAGTGCCGAAAAAACATTCGGCGAATACCAAAATGTGCTGGTTGTTACCGGTTGGTAAATCTCGAAGAGTTCCATAAATTTTTGTTAAATTATTCTGGAAAAACTCCGATCTGAAAAGATTTCAAAAAGTGAAACTCCAAAACCCCAAAAATTCTTTAAAAATGAAACACCTGTAGTCCCAAAAGAGCAACGAAAAGCAAGACACAAAAAATCTTTAAAAATGTCAAAATAATTCTAAAAAATATCTAAGAGTACCGAAGGGTTCTCGAAAAATCCAGAAAAATCTCCAATATTCCAAATACTAAAAAACCAAGAATCTTGAAGATCCTTAAACAATTACTGAACGGTTCGAAAAATGCCGAAAAAAGTCGGGAAATATCGAGAAATCAGAAAATTGTCTGGGAAGATCCCAAATACTCAAACTCCAAAAATCCCGACAACCCCAAAAAAAAGCTTTAAAATAAATCACAGGGATCGGCAAAGTGCTGACACGTTCCGAGAGAAAAACGCGGAAAGGAAAACATAATTAATTCTTAAAATTCTAAAAAATATTAAAGACACCAAGGATCCTTGCTGGACGGTCCGAAAAGTGCCGAGATAATGTAGAAGAATGCTGAATGCTACGAATAATCTTAAACGGTAATTTCGTATAGTCTCGAGAAAGTCGCTGGAAATTCTGAAAAAATTCCGAAAAAAAATTTCGAGCCCTTGAAAAATCGATAAACCCGAAAATCCCCGAAAAACTATGATAACTTCCGAAAAGTATCGAAAAAAGTTTCTAAAGGTCTAGAGAAATCCGGAAAATATCCGAAAATAGTCCAAAGAATGAAAAAACAAGAATCTTGAAGAACCCTACGAAATCCCTAAAAATAGAGCACGCGGAATCTTAAAGTTCCGAGACGTCTTGTAAAAATTTTGAAAAAAAACAAAAAAGAGAATCATAAGAATTGCCAAATCCCAAACAAGCCAATAATCACGACAAATTTAAAAAAAAAATTCAACCATCCGGAAAAAAATCTCGAAAGGTGAAAAATTTCGGAGATCCCGAAAACTCTCAGAAAATACCGAAAAAATCCCGGAAGTTCTGCAAGAAGTTTCAAGAATGAAATACCTAGATTTCCAAAAAATTTCTCAAGGAGTCCCAAAAATCCCTTACTTTCCAAAAATCTAAAAAATTTTAATTTTAAATATTAGAATACTGCCTGAATTCCTGAAAAATTTCTGAAAAGCTAGGAAAGGTTTCCAAAAAATTCATAATAATCTCAAAAATATCTTGCGAAGAATCCAAAAAATGAAATACAAAGTGTTCCAGAAATTGCCAAAAAATAAACTACTTGCAACTCCAGAAATTCCAGTAAAGTCTCGAAAAAACATTGTGGTTGTTCACGCTTGCCTGATTATCAGGTTATCTGGTTAAAAAAAAAATTTTCTGTAGTGTGATTTATTGTTGTACAACAACAAAATACACAACAAAATTTGTTTTTTAACCAGATAACCTGATAACCAAGCAAGCGTAAACAACCACATTGAAATATCCCAAAAGTGAAAGTGACAAAAAAAATGCTGGAGACTCTTTCCGGCTGTCTAATGCAACAGGAAGCAAATAGTTCATTCGATTTTTTGTCTATGCCAACCCACTGTTCTGCCCTTTGACCTCTTTCAGTTATTTATACATTTTCACAAACAATATTTCCATGGCTTAACGCAACATAAAGTCATTTTCGTATGAGTACTTAGTAGAACACAAATTTTAAGAGCATAAAATAGCAAAAACCCAAATAAGTAGGTTGCTCATACGCAGTGTTGACTCAGAAATAAATCAAAGCGCCGACGTAAGGTGCACAGAGGGCATACCGGGCAATAAAGGCAATGTGGTATTATGAGGCTTTTAGGTTTTCTATGAACTGATTAGAATTTTGTTGGCAATATATTTTAGATATATTTACTTATGCATGTATGAGTGTATGTATTTCGGTCAAGCGACAATAAACCATCATAAATTAATACTGAAGCATTGAAAGTTCATACGATTTAATTCAGGTTGAATACCTGACTAATAATTGGCGCCTTAAGCTTGACACTTATCCCAGTGTTGAACTTAAAAGAGTTTCATCACTTGTTTTGTTATTTATTTCATATTTCTTTTATTAATTTTATCTTTTGACTCATAATTCAGATAAAACATCTTCATTTTATTTCGTGCTTCCTACTGCTTCCGTTTCCATTGTGGCGCAAGAAAAAATTGTGAAATTCTGCCGATAAATTATGCGCATATAATCGCACGAAATTGCCTCATTTCCACAACCAAGCACACCTTTTCTCACACACCCACGAACTTTTCTCGCACTCACACCCGCACACGCAATGACACTTTAACCTACTTCACCTACACAGCCAGCATGTTTTAGTAAAATAAGATAAGCGAAAATAGAAAAAAAAATGCAAAACAAAACAGTTATTGACACAGAATCTTAATCAGCGCAAACAAAACCCCGACAGCTGAAAAAAACGGCTCCGAAATAAAGACATCAGAAATATTATTTATGTTAGAAACCTCCATAGAATATGCTAAATTTATGCTTATCTCTGGAACAACAGACGCGCGCACGTTCGCATACATACTAATCTATATATTGTTGTGTGCACACATGCACACCCACATATATGTATATGATCCCTGGCCGCTGGTGTATTTGCCGGCACCTCTCAGGGGCGTACATACGGTGCATATGTGTGCGAGAGAAGCTGTGTAAATATATCCTTATGAGTAAGAGTAAGGGTGTGAAAGTGAAGTTTTTATGAGAAATGAGTTTTTTGCTTTAGGCAATTTAGTTGGCTGTGACAACAAAATGTACTTTGCCACTTGATAATAAAATCATTTATCATAGTTTTTGCAATGCCTATACGGTTTTGTTTTATACGCATAATATTTATATAAATTAAATTAATCACCTGCTTTGGGCTATTTCCCTAAAAGTGCTGACTGTTGTTTTTTTTCGGAGAAATGTGTATTCGGTTGCAAAAATAAGTAATTACCTGGAAGGAAAGAGAAAAAGAAAATCATTGTTTAAAAAAAGGTTTGCCAATAAGCTACCAACTTAAGTAAAAAAAAATAGTAATTTAAGAAGGTACGCATTTACTTATATTCAGAGGCGGAGAATAACATTTATTTTCGCTCAAAGATAATTATTATTAAAGAGTTTTATTTTTTGTGTGCATAGCCCTTTCAATTCTGCAAATAATGTTTTAATTTAATTGGCAAAATAAAAGCCAATAACAATTTTTATGACTGTGCGAAAAAAACGAGAATTAATAATAAATACTATCTTTAAGTGAAAAAAAATTCAAGTTTTAAAATAATTATTGAATATTTAAATTATTTTGCTTATCGAAATTTATAGAAATATGGCACAATCCATATCGAATCTCTATTGGTTAGAATCGACCATTTCTGATTTTGATAGTTTTGCTCAGAACTTTTCTTCTAGCATATTACAAATCCCTACGAAAAGATTTTATTTTTTTTTTGAAAGTTTTGCAAAATTTAAAGCTTCTAGGAATTTGTGATATTTAAAAATCTCTTATGGCTACAATAAATGCTTCTGGTTAGTTTTAAAGGCGAAAACTGGAGCTATATACATATTAATTTCAAAAAAAATATAATAATAACAAAAAAAAATATAAATTTTGAAATTCAAAAAATTTTGCAAAAAAAAAATTATAAATTCTTGGATATTTTTTTTAGAATACCTCGAATTGATATGAAAACATTCTGAAATTTTTAAGAAGCGGTTTTTAGTTTTTTTAAAGGAATGAAATTTTGAAATAAAAAATTTTGCTAACTTTAAATAAAGTTATGTTAAACAAGTAACAAGTATCTAATTTTGTGACTTTTATTTAATACATTAAAATTTTTATTTAAAACATTAATTTATTTTTTAAGTTTTGCAAAATTTTTAATTTCCAGGTAACTTTTTACTATTTTAAAAACTTTATACCAAAAAATGGTTCTACTTCATTTTAAAGTTGATAATTGGAGCTATATAAAAATATTGCGGCTTTGCACAAAAATTGATATTTTTTAAAATGTGAAAAGTTAATTACTTTTATTTATTTAGAATCGAAGGTTATGTGGCGCTTATAAAAAAAATAACAATTCACCATTTTTCGACCAAACTCCCGGAAATTTTCCCGTGAATCGTTTATGAAAATCCAGTTAAGCGACAAAAATCGTAACAAAAGGTGACTATATACAAATGTTTTGGGGTCGCTTAACCCAAATCTATGCTCAGTTTGGTCTCACGAGGTCTGTATCGATGTCATTTGAAGGTCAAAATGAGAAAAATACATTAAATAGGAGGCTTCTACCGTAACTTCTCATTTTGACCTTCAAATGGCCTCGATACGATCGCGCTATTTAATTATTATTTTTTTAGTAAGTGGTATTGCTATTCTAAATCTAGCGGGAACTACTATATTACTACTTACAAAGAGGTCGAGTGGAAACGGGGACGAGCATGATGAGTCCCTTATAAAGTGTGAGATTTTTTTAAGACGAGAGAGGACTGTACTGTTGGAGCCGACGACGTAACAACGAGTGATAAGTTACGTCGGCGGTTCCAAAGTTCCATTCAACGAAAGTCGGCTACCATCTACAATGACTCTCGACACATGAATGCCGTGATCGGAACCCAATCTCCACCTATCGCAGTCACACAACTTCGACTGTCACAAGGGACCCGCATTGTTCTGGCCCAATTACGGATAGGATATTGTAGCCACCTAAGTAATTATTTATCTCCGTGCGACCCCGACTCATGGAGGATGAGTGTACAGCATGTGGAGACTCCACCCTTGGCACCAATTACCTTTTCACATCTCAGCTCAATTTTATTCAGTTAGCACCGCGCTGCCATTTATCTTACCCCGCCAAAACGGCCGATTTCCTAGGCCTACTAGTTGAGTTTGACGACAGTGATTGATATAGACAAACTGCCCTAGTAGTACCACTAAAACAGCAACAACTTCACTACTCAATTGCCTACTCAGTCCAGACTAACACTTATTGGGAGGAGTGATTATCCACTGAATTTCGAGCCTGATATTATTACTGGTTTTTATGCTGGTTCTTAAGTAAACAAAATCGTCTATTTTTTTCGAAATTATAGTCATCAACAGCAATGTGGGTGCGCTAACTGTTTGTTTGATGACATGAGATAATTCATTTTGTTCTCATTCACCACCCTACCAAAGCGCTTTGCTCCTCTATATAAGTAGCCATCGTCGGCGTATGCCAGCAGCTATATGTTCTTGGAAAAAATCTTACCTGAGTGCTCCAATTCTGCAGCTCTTTTTTTTTCATTCCATGTTTTATTTAGTGGCGGAGGTGGGACTCCTACTCGAATCTGGATTGATTGATTATTAATCAGCTCTTAACCAAACCCACATCGCAATGTATTTTTAAATACATATGTATGTACATGCATCTATAAAAACGGATTTTCAACACCTAAATATATTTAGTTCATATACCGTTCTTCGAAAACTCTTCAAATTTCCTATTTGTCCGCATAACAGAACGCCAAGCACGTAATTTTCTACATCACTGCCCATCATAAAAACCTTCGTTACATTTTTTTTTTCACCATAAAAACGTAATTAACCTGCTTATTCCTAACAAATCCAGATTTATTTTTTTTTTTCAAAAATACGCAATAAAGATAAAATAACAACTTTCTTAAACTCAATCAAAGCCAACGAACCATGAAATACAACACAATAATCGTGTAAGCAAAAAAGTCGACACACATAAATAAATTTATTTTGAACAGCTTAGGCTTTTTGCGATTTTTTCTCACAATACAGCTGCACATACATATAAGTATGAATGTATGGGTATTTGCGAGTAGATTTATATAAAAAACACATAAATTTAGCTGTTTATGCTCCTAGGGCTGTATGTACGTGATTTCACACTTCGACTGCTTGCAAAAGTTGAAGTGGAAAATGTCGCCGCTAGCATTCAATCAGGCGGCAACCAGCAGGAAGCCACAAATGCCACAAAATTGACAATTATCGGAAATTCAGGCTTAAGGCCGTATCGAATAAGTACAATCTAATAGCAGCCACTACATACTTACATACGATTACTTAGTTATGTGCACACGTGTTTACAAGCCTAGTAGTCGTACATAGTAGTACTTAGTACATTCACCTCAGTGGCTGAACGTGATCAGATCAGAGGCAAACGATAATAACCGGAATCTAATAAACTAAGGTCGATGACAGCAAAGACTTGGCTCTCCCACCGCATTCCCAGCCTTAACGAAATGAAGACTTGCCTACAAACATACTGTACATAAATGTTCGTGTGAGTGCGTAGTAGCAAACTGTGTCTCTCACCTTCCCTTGCCTCTCCCTCGACCCCCTGTCTATTGAACCAATATTTTGTCACTGCTGCTCGCCCGCCCATCCAGCATCCTGGGCTGGTTTTTAGGCTGTAATTAACTTGGAACTTTCCTTTCTATTTTCAACCTACTCTGGGGATTAGTGGGAGTACTTAAATATCTGGTGCTCACACAAACATACATATCCACGTACATATATATATTGTATGCTTAGAGCAGTGCTACACTTATACGTTTATTTATTGGTTTGCTGTAAAGCTATTAGGGTTGGCAGATAAGGGGATTGATGGCGCTTATGGGTATAATGCAATTGAAGCCTATAATTTTCAGGATATCTCATCGTAAATTCTCGTATGTAGGCTTAATCGAGTTTTTGAGCTGATACACTTACATGCAAACAAATGTCAACAAATTGTAATAGCATACATATGTATTTGTGTTTGGCATTATGCGAAAATTTGTTAACAAACTTTTGATTAATTTGCGTATATTTGCTTATATGTGGATAGTGTGTACACTTGGCGACAAGTGAAAGTGTACACCATGTTCTAATATAAATTTCACAATTATTTTCATTCATTATTTATGAAAATAAAGTTCATTCTATAATATAAACCACATAAATCAAAGTTTAACACTTTATAAAAAGTTTAAAAAAATTCAAAAAAATTTCCCAAAAGTTTTCAGCTTTTTATTCAGAATTTCTAAAAAAATTTTCGAGTAAGCAGTTTTGTAGCCCATTCAATTTTAGTCTAACGAACTGCAAGTTTAAAATGGCTAAAAACCCTATTGCATTTTGAGATTTTTTTTTTGTGACGGATTTTTGCACTTTTTTTCCATATAAACATGAATTTGCGGGAGATGGTTAGCAACAAAATTTCAAAAAATCAAGGCCGGTTTTTGTACATAAACTTGTCATTTAAAAAAAAAAAACGCAAAAGCAGTCTCGAAAAAAATTCTCAAATATCAACGGGATTTTTGCCGTTTCAAACTTGCACTTCATTATACTAAAATTAAATAAGCTAAAAAGGTCAAACTCGAAATATTTTCTAGAAATTTTAAATAAAACGTTCAAAATTTTTATGAAAATTTTTTAATTTTTGTGAACTTTATATAAAGTGTGTGTATGGGTTAAGTAATAGAATGTACTATATTTTCCATAAAAATGTCGATAGCATAATCGATAAAAATATCGATTATTATATCGATAATTTCCGAAAACATCGATAGCAAAATGGATAACAATATCGAAAAAAATTTCGATAAGAAAATCGATAAAAATATCGTTAAAAAAACTACAAAAATACAGGTTATTATATCGATAAAACCCGAGAAACCCGAAAATCTCTAAAAGCTCTAAAATCCCGAAATAGTTCACAGATTGAGTCTCTGTGCCTCTATCTATATCCATTTCTTTATAATTCCCTTTATTTTAATCTTTCTTCCTCTATCTTCATCTTTTCTTTTATCGGTATACGCATCCTCGGCTTTTGCTTTATGCTTACCTTTGTTTTTACTTTTGTGTTTATCATTTTCTTCATCTGCATATTCCCCTTCACCTTTGCCCTTACATACATATATAAGTAAAGTGTTTAAATTTACCTTGGTCTCCATTTTTGCCTTTATCTTTACGCATATTTGTTTTTGTTTTTTTTTTTTTTACCTCTGCCTTTATCCTTTTCTCTATATATGTACGTACTCACCTTTACTTTTGTTATTTCATTGTTATTTTTGTAAGTGTTATTCTTTAACCTTTTATTAGCAAGTTTTTGTGAAGTTGTTTTATGCATACAATCAAGAAGCATTTGTTTCAGCCCCAACCATTCCCGTGTGCAACTTCCGTGTGCAATTTCCGTTGAATTTGCCAATGAACTCCCAACCAACCAACCCCGCTAAAGAAGTTTCACTTCAAAATCCTTGGGATCCATGTATTTTTCGACATATATAAGGCTACAATTTAATTCGTACGATAACATCACATCGGTTTGAGACACCTTTTATATACTCACATGTTTACGCTAGATTAATGCATCTGCAATTGCTTAGTGATTAAATAATAAACCGTGATCGATATATGTGTGTTTGTATTTACTTGTTTGCTCGCTAGTTTGGCTCTAATCAACACACACACTAACACATGCAGCTAAGCAAATAATTAGCCGCATATATCACAATATTGCCAAATTTTATGTACCTACATACATACATATATGGCATTGCAAAGTCAATAAATCTTGAATAGAATAATTCAGGCGCAGCCAGGTAATTATGTTTTAATTAATATTAGCTAATGTTGGATTATGCATCATTAGTGGCCTAAATTTTGTGCAGTTTAAATTATGAAATATAATCTAAGTTTAGAGTTAAAAGTTGTGATTTAGCACTTACTTATACAAAAGCTGCGCGATTACATTTTAATGCTACTTTGGATATTAAATATTAACTAATTTGTTTAGTTTTCATACTTGCAAACACGCACTTAATCAACTAAGTTACAAAAAAAACGTTTTGCTCATTAAAATTTCTGTTCAAAATGTTTAGCTTTATTAGCAACATTTCATCTTCCTGCATCCATAAAATCTTTAATAAAATATACTCGTACAACCCCAACTAACATCCGTGCATAATGAGCGCACGCAAGTGTACGAGTAGGTATGTATGTACGTAACAGCTTTATGGCAAAGTAAACAGCCGGAACGACAGTAGTTAAAAGCACATAAAAAGCTTTATAAACAACATAAATTAAGAAGCAAAGTAAACGTCGTAAAAATTAAGAGCAAAAAAAAACTAAAAGAAAGAAATAAGTGCCACTAAAATGAGTGAGAGATGTGAAGAAAAATAAATAAGACTGAAGACAGAAGCACTTGTAAGTGCAGCCAGCCAGTAAGACTTTGGCAACTGCAGTGCCAGCAAAAATGCACATTATTAAAATGAATATTTATATGAGCGGCGAATTGCCGAAATTCACACCGATTCACGTGCCGCCAACAGCAACAACAACGGCCATCAGCGCCAACACCAGCATCAGCGCCATCAGCGCCATCAGCGCCAGCTGCCGCCACCATTGCCGCACGGACAAGACATTTATGAGAAAATGCGGTGCGGCAAGCAGCAACTATCCACTCGACAATGCAAGAAAGAGTGGTGCTCTGCTAGCTGGTGCTTGCTCGCTAGTGGATAGTCCTTGGTGTACGTTACATGCGAGCGTGCCGCTTCAGCTGCACCTGCAGCTTCAGCTTAGCTCGAAATGGGGCGGCACGAATTTTGTGTACGTGTGGCATGCAACTTCACAACATTGCGCCGCGCACAAAAGTTTAATCTTATCTTTACGTGCAATTAATTTCGCGTTTACGTTTTGGACCAAATGAGCGCGTGCGAGCTGAAGCAGGCGACTGGAGGATGAAAATTACACAAAGAATGCATGTAAAGTGCGTATGAAATAAAAGATGAAATTTAAAGAAATAAAATATGAAGAGAAATGAAATATGAGGAGAAAGGTGTGTCAGCAGAAGGCAGAGGCGCAGGCGGAGGGAGATATTGGCGGCGGGCGCATCGGCATTGCAACAATCAGTGAAGCAGACAACCAATCAGGCAGTCAAGCAAGCAAGCAGCCAGCTCAACTCAGCTGCAATGTGCTTTCAATTGTGCTGCTTACCACTTTAAGCACCGTTGCGACTATTAAAAAGTCATAATGACGTTTAAGCGCTCATTCTTATGCGGCGCTGGGTTTGTGCAGCCAACTTTCTTTGCAGGAGTTGGAGGAGAATTTTTCCTTTTCTTCGCTCTTTTCTTTTTGAAGTTTTTTGCAAAACAAAAAAAATGCAATTTTTCAGTGCCACTCGGTATCTCGGTATCTGCTCAGCTCTATGCTGCAAATTTGCACTGCGTAGACGTGCTGGCGAAAACTTTTGCAATTTCTACCTTAGGCGAAGAAGCACAGGCACGTACGTGTAGTCATTGCGTTGGCGGTTGCCACAACGACTTCCTGTTTTGTTGCGCAACTCTTCCGCTGGCCGTGCGCGCACACACATATGTATGCACATTAGGGTGATCCAGAAAAAAAATTAAAGTCGTAATTTTAAGGCTGGTTCTATAACAAAAAATTACCGCAATTTTTTTTTTTTTTTTTTTGAAATCAAAAAATACATTATAAGGGAAAAAACAACATTTCGTAGATTAACATAGAATTCGTGAAAATCAATATTAGCGATCGGAAGACTCGGGTTCTCTTCAGGAGACTTCCGATAATAATACTTAATTTTAGTTTGAAACATATTTTAATATTAAAGATTTCTTATTGGTCTCCCCATTGCATCTTCTTGCATTTTTTGAAGTTTTTGGCGGACCTATAAAATACAGGTACTTTGAAAAAGTGGTAACACTAACAATTAGGTATTATTACTGGGAACCTCATTCAGAGATTTCCGATCGAAAAATATTTATTTTCAAGAATTCTATAACATTTCTACGAATAGTTATTTTTTCTTATGTAAAATACATGGAAAGCTTTGAGCGCTTTTATTTTTATTTTTTTTCAAAATAAAAAATAATTGTCTATTTTTTCGGTATTTTTTCGACTTTACTTTTTCACATGCATTTTTGAACTACCCTAATACATACACACAAACAAGTAGAATTTTCTCCGTACAGCAAGCCAAGCGCGCATGCTCAGCTGAGTTGCTGCGCGCACCGCAGGCTGGCAATGCCCACCTCGCGGCTCAACCAACTGAATGCAATTTCTACCAATCCGCTTGCCACACACAGCACTCAGCAGCAACAACAACAATGCTTTGGCTATTTTTGTTTTGCTGCTTATTCGGCTTCTTTGCTTCTCCTCTGCCGTCGCTTGCATTGCCATCGAAAATGTGCGCACAATATAAAAGGGGAAACGTCCATTTTATGGCGGAAATGTTCTTTTTCGTAAAATGATTTATGTTTGGCTGCCACACGTTGGAGGTAAGATGCCCGTCGTAGATTCAGGGCAAACGGATGGAACGCCGCACGCGCGATGCGCCAGCGGGCGCGTTTGTTACCCGTTTGCCTCTACTCCTTCTGCTCCGCTGCCCTGTCTTCTCCTCTCCATCTCATCCTTCTCCTACATTCCCGCCACTTCTACTTTTGTGTATAGCCGTGGCTCGGCAGCACTTTATTTGCTCTTCCACCAGCCAGCCAGTGTGGTGCTGTGCTGCTCGCAATAGTAGTTGCTGCTGTTCCGGCCATTCGGCCAGCGGAATTCTTCGTTCACACTATTGCTACAAAATATTTGCTCATATATTTTCCAAGCTCCCCTTTCTCTGCTTGCTGCTTCTGCCTGGCTGTGTTTTATTTTTTTTTTTACCATTTTTTTCATTTCGCCACTCCTTGGCTTCTTACTTGCTGCCCATTTCTTCGCTTTTTTCACTCCTTTGGTGGCTTTGTTAATTTCCCTTGCATTTAAGTGGAAATAATGTGAAATATTGCAGCTTGCAATTTTCAGCTATGCTGAGTGAACTGCACTCAACTGGAACTGAAATTATTTACTGTTGCGAATTATGAAAATTCGGAACAATTGGAATTGTGGCACAAATAAGTAAATAAGTTTTGGATAAATCGTATGAATGCAAAGTTGTTAACGCAATTTCGTGCACTGATTAAATTATAGGTTAAAGTAAGAAAAAGCATTAAAAGAGATTGGAATTTCGATAGAAAAAAATCTCGTATGTAAATTTTGTTACCTTTTACTGCATAGTTAGATGTACACTATACTTGGATCGAACGAAGTGGCAGACGGTAAACTATCTGTAGCTTATCTGTAGGTCGAATTCCGTAATGCTAAATGCAAACTG
Organism: Rhagoletis zephyria; assembly: GCF_001687245.7. NCBI lineage: Eukaryota > Metazoa > Arthropoda > Insecta > Diptera > Tephritidae > Rhagoletis > Rhagoletis zephyria. Next base: position 46,675 of record NW_016159149.1, read on the forward strand.
CGTGTATAAATATTGGATCCTCCAAGGCGACATTCTCTCACCGGCGCTGCTGTGTCTAAACATGGCCAGACTTCCTTCGCCGACAATTGCAGCATCTTGGCGATGGGCCAAAATATCTTTGAGCCCTTGATTATTGGTGGAATGACACAGTTATACCGACGTTCAACACCAAACGGTAGTGATCTTTGTTCAGCAAAAAGAGCAAAAAAGTAAGAACAGTTCAGACCGCCGAAGACCTCATACCTTTGATGAACATCAAAAAATTTAACTTTAATTCTGAGTGCCAGGCCACTCGGGAGTAATTGGTAATGAGACATCACTTTTGGCCAGGGTTGGGTCAGCTCAAGCATTCCTTGATTCGCAACCAGTTATATTACTCCCACCTTCGACTATCGAAGCCACCATCAGAAACTGGGCGAATGCTTCACTCAGCAATAACTGGAAGGCATCAAGGGGCTGCAGGTTGGCAAAATTCTTGTTGCCTTCTACTTCAGAAGGTAGTTTTTTGCTCTCGTTCAACAGACAGGACTGCAGAAAACTTGTGGGACTGTTTACGGGTCACTTCATGTAGCACAAACACCTGAATGTGCTAGGCGTACATGACAATTCATAAGCGGACGTGAGAGTGAAGGAAGCACAACAAAAAAATTGCGGTATGACTTCGGTCTGAACCACACAAATAGAAAACGAATATGCGCGACGCGAGTACTGGGGCAGGCGTACTTTAAACAAGATTCCAGAAAAGTCTGGGCTCATGGCTAATAATATTCCAGGCGGAAGTCTTCGCAATCGAAGTATGTACTGGCGAATGCCTTCGTAAAAGGACAATTGTAAAGGACATTTAGAATGACAATTGTAAAACTCTTTTGCACCTCCCAAGAGAACCTGGACAAGATGGGTTGGAAGGAAAAAAACGTGTCGCTTGCATGGTCGAGAGTCTTTCTGCGGTATATATACAGGACATAGGTACTGCAGAACTGGGAAGAAGCCGAAATTGCTGCCCACAAGCGGAAGTCAAGTGGAGTAAGGTACACAAACAATTTCATAACTTCTTCCACGAAGAACTCCGAAAGACTCCTTGAACTTGACTTGAACCTTGAGGATCTTATAACCCTTACACACTTAAGGTTTTACGTAATACATACTAACAATAATTTTATTAGCAGAACCAGTGTTAATGTTGTGTAACTAAAGTCGCAATTTGGCTATTTTTGAAAACCAATCCCCCTGGCACAACGTTTTAAAAATCTTCAATATTTTACCCTTTTTTACAAAGTCATGCGACTTTTGACCCTTTTTGACATTCGAAATTGCATAGCAATATTTCTACGCTCTTTTCTTAAATATTCGTAACTAATTGTAGCCTTGGAAGAAAATGATGTTCAACTTGCATCGAATAACGCAGCTACAACGGCTGGAAGAAAAAGTGGAGTAGCGACGTATTTAATAACAAAGAAGTAGCTAATTAAAAAGAAATTTCTTCAAACACAAGTTTTTACAAATGGATAAGAAAAAAAATAATATCCAGCCCCGCTCCACCTAACGGCTGAATTTTTTGTGAAGATATTTCCATTTAAATAAAATACTTTCAAAATATGAAAGTAATCGGACCATAAATACGGATTTTCTAAATACATGGACTCCTGCGCCACCAATGGGACAAAATATTTTTCGGGTTATTGCTTTTCATATAAGTAATATGCATTCCAAATAAGAACGATATCGGACCATAAGTATAGTTTTTCAAATATGTCGACACCTGCGCCACACAGCGGATTAGTTCATCTTTCATATTGCATTGTCATCGGGTTTTGAACCAAGTTTGAAATTTGACGTCTGTAGCTCATCGGGAAACATAGTAACAGCCGGTAATATATATGTTAATGTAATAAAACCAATTATGATGCTAATGCCAGTAACAGTTAGTGTTTAAGTAAGCTTCTAGCTGTCCAAAAATATACTGACAGCAAAATTATATTTGAAAAATGCACATAAAAACCACAGTACATGAACTACTCTGCTCATAAGTAAATTAAGAATTTCAAACATGTGCACATGTGAATATAAATAAGCAAAAATAAATATAAATACGAACACTGAGAATGTAGAGCACGTGCATACAGTATACATATGTGTGTAGGTATATGTATGTATGTAAGTTTGTATCAATTTAGCAAAAAAAAAAGGTAGCGCACTGCGTATGAGTGACATTTCAATTGTTTCTAAGTCTGATGTCTTTTAAATGGGAAATATAATCAAGCAGTTACCGCTGTTGTAATAAGCTAGTCAGAACTGAGTTCCATTTTTTCGTTGCAAACAACAACAAAAACAATTTCAGGTTCTTTCAAAAATTTATTTCTTTTTGAACCTTAGACAATAGATGAGAGACAATTTTCGAAAGCTCAATAGGCCTTCACTAAATGCTTGTCAGTCGATACAGCTTTCCACAATGTTTTTAGATGGCTAGAAGGATATATGGAAAATTTTACTAGAGGCCTTCTCAGGCTTCATACCACCGACTGGTTTAGCCTGTAAGTACATCAATGGGGCGACCTATTGGCTGATGTGCAAAACGTAGTTTAATTATAGAGGGAACACTTTTCCACTTTACTGAATGGTAGCAGCACAGAAAATTGTAGAGAAGACGAATCCGAGGCTCTAGTGGTTTATGACGGAGTGGATGTTCCACCGCCTAGCCAGTATATGGAAATTTGAAAATCTCCAACTATTGCCGTCTTTCAATAAGTTTATAACTGACCATCATCGGAAAAAAGCGAACATTAACGCTACGACTTAATTAAAGAATAATCTTCTCACAAACTCCAGCAATGATTGCAGCTCAAATATAATTAAAACTTTAGTTGTCTACAAAAATGTAATTTCATAATTAAATTTGAACATTTTGTTTGCATTGCACTAAATGAAAAATGTTAATACTCGCTTATAAACAGATTTACATACATACATACATATATGTACGTTCTGAAAAATATTTCTCTATTTTTCTCAATTAAACATTTCTATAGCTTCACATTTTAATTACAGTATCAAATCAGTAATAATAGTAGCTTGCTTTGTGCCAATACAATGGCGGAGAAAGAGTGGTTAGTTAAGAGAATCAGCAAAAATAGTATGTTTCCCAGTATTATATGCAGTATTTATATTTTAAAAGTCATTGCAACATACAGATGTGAGAATACGTATTTTTATGTGTACACACATACATATATAAATGAACTCACAGCGCTGCTGTTTATTTTTCTTTCTTTTTTTCTGAGCTTTCATAATGATTTGGCAGTGCGTTAACCGTTGACATACAAACGCATACATACGTATATGCAAATTAAAACTATGAAACCAGCCAGGCTCCTTAGTTGAATAGTTATACTACACACACACACGTACCTATACACCTGTCTGCTCTAAACCACACTCGACCCGGGTCTACTAGCAGATATTTAGCACTTTTGTGTCTGCTCACGAACAATGATAAATGGGTTTTCTATGCGCGAGCGACGCGCGTAAAATATTGCATAAGCATACATGCATACATACATACGTGAATGCATTGAAATGTGCATAAGTAGGTGCATGTGTGGATGTTTGCTCAAACATCGCGTTCCTTATGCACTCATAAATTCAGTGGGTCTCCGTTTTTTTTTTAATTTTTTTTTTTTTTTAAGTTTTTTTTTTTACTTCTGCGCCAAGTAATGTAAGCTTAATTTAGGTGAAAACTAACGTAAAATGCATTTACTCGGTTGCTGACTGCTTGCTGTGCATAATATGAGTTTTCATAAATTTTGTGACTGTGAAGAAGGATTTAATTTTTTTAGCTGTTGAGAGTGCGTTTTTCAAGTGGCATGTTGGAGAATTTTAGGTTCATGGCAAATATGTATTTAAGTAGCATAGCTCAAAGGTTTAAAAAAGTTATTTAATATATGAGTACTTTTGAATGTTTGTAGTATTTGCTGAGAAAAGTAAATTTAAATCGGTCGGGAATTTTTAGAAATCTAAAAAATGCTTATTTTTTGTGGAATTTTGGCACAATGTGCTACGATGTGACCTGATGTGATCTAAAGCACATATTTTTCTAACTATTTCACGGAATTAACGAGATCTGATATGATTTAAAGTGATTGGATCTCTCCAGATATATGTGATCTCTCGAGATATGATATGATGTAATGTTATATTACACCGTAAAATAAAAAACAAACAAATTTCTAAACACCCGAAGCAATCAAATCATTCATTAAATTTAATTTAAAGTTTAAGCGGGTGGCAACCCTCTACAAAATAAACTTCTTTTCAACATATTTCGTTTGACATCCATATTGTAATATTTTACTAAAGTAACCGATTAATTTTTTTTTACAATTTCAAACAGGTGGCAACCACTTTTCATTTATATCTTCGAAATAAACCTTTCTTAAAATTTGTGTTTTACTTGACATAATATTTTAATATTTCACTTAACTTATCGATTTGATTCGAAATGAATTAAAAACAGGTGGCAACCCTATTTAAAAATATTTGCGAAACGAAGCTTTCTCATACATTTTTCGGTGGACATTTAATACTTTATTAAACTTATGAAATACTCGGATTTGAATTTTAAACAGATGGTAACCATTTTTAAAATATTTTCAATATAAACATCTCCTAAACATCATACACGAGCCACCCGAATGTAAAAAGGAAGTATTACTCATTAATAAAATTGAATTAAAAAACTTTAAATAGGTGGCAGCCGTCTTGAACTTATAATTTTAAATAGAATTTCAATTTGCAAGCAGCTGGCAACCCTTTCCAAAAATATGCTTTACAACATCTTCACAAACTTTAATATATATAATATTAATAGAATTTCATTTAACATGTCGATAAATTGATATTCCTAAGCTGGTGGCAACACTGGGTCAAAAATATTTTCGAAACAGTAACAGTTTTAAAAGCTTCCATCGTTTGAGATCCATATTCAAATATTTCGTTTGACTTATTAAATAAACTGACTTTAACTTTTTGAACCAGTGGCAACTCCATAAAAGAAATATTTTCAAAATAATTCATTTTTGATATTTCATTTAACTTACTATAATTAATAGATTCTAACTTTTTAACAGGTGGCAGCCTCCTTAAGAAATATTTACGAAATAAATCCGCTTGGAATCCCTTTCGTTTGACATCACAGTGGTAATTTATTTGACTTATTAATTGATTTTTACTTAAAAAAAACAGGTGGCAGCACTTTTCAAAAAGATATCCTATTATCTGCTTATGTAGATAAATCATACTTCAAAATTAGTGCAATTTGTGACGATCAACTTGAGAATACCTAATCGCTGTAATACCTCATCTGCGCTCAAAATGTGCCCAAAAAAACGGGGGAACCAAAAATATGCAGCAGGAAATTTTGAGCACTAATTTAAATGTGAAGTACAAAGCCCCGATTTTCAAACGCATTTTATCATTAAGTTTCCCCATCAGCCATTTTCTTTTTGTTTGTTTTATTGCTCTGTGCACGTTTCCATTTCACTCGTATGTACTACTCGATATGCTATTGTTTTTGGCAGCCGTTGATTTATTTTGGCCAGCTTAACCGGCTGCATTTTGTACAAACGCAGCGAGTCAGTCAGCACTGCAGTACGCTGCGCTACTGCGATTGTACTACTAACAAACGCGTCCGCCAAACAAAAATCTATCGGTTTTGGCAATAATTCCAGTTGCGGTTTTCACATAGGCGGCGGTCGTATACCTCTTCGGTGTAGTCGACTTGATTTGTTGGCATTTATTCTTGTTCTTACTTTTTTCTTTGTGTGTTTCTTTTAGCGCCTCAATTCAACATTGGTGGCAAAATGAATATATAAATATGTTGGTGTGTACAAACGGTGGCGGGCAAACAAATAGGAGCACGGCATTTTAACACGTTTTTTTTGATTTTTCGTTTGTTAATTTAATATTTATTTTTTTTTTTTTAGAATGTAGTTAAATATCTAACAAAACCCATGTAAGTGTGAATTTCAAACTTTGTCCAAAAATTACAAAAAAAAAATCATCAAAATGTCGAAACTTTTGGTTCAGAATTTTTCGAAGAAAATTTGGTATTAAGTTTTATAGCAGGGCCGAAAATTTGTAGCTTTTGCTTGAAATTGCAACTTTTTGGAAGATTTAATGCCACTAAACCGTAGTAAACTAGGCAGTTATAGCGCCCAAGACATCACTTGGACTCGTCCAAAAGGATTGAATAAAAAGTTTTAAAATAAAAATCGCATATCGCACAAAGTAAAATCAAGTAAAATATAAAATTTGCAATACAAGGCATACCAAACCAATTATTTTTGCATCAATTCATGAATTGCCAGTCAAAATGCAAGATTACGTATACGCCATGTAAAACGCACTTTAAATTAACAAAAATGGTGTATAAATTAGGAAGACTTGAAAACTTCCCAAGAATCTTAAATACAATATTTATCAACCGCAGTAAGTGCAGAAAAATGTAAATAAATACGAAAATACATTTCCACTGGCGGTAGTCGCTGCATTTCCAGCTTTTGTGCTCATTTAATTTGGCAACATCCATTGGATTAAAAATTATTTCCTGTTTTCGGGGTTTTTCCCTTTTTTTAACGTTTTCCTTTTATTTTTCTGTTCACTGCACTAGACATGCTTACATCATTACATTCCGTTTGCTCTTAATTACACTTTGCTTTGAGTGTGAGCGCTTACAAAACGCACAACCCGCAGTCGGTGCGGTGCGGTGCGGTGCGGTGCAGTACTATGCAGCAAGATGCTTTAGTAACTATGCTTCATTCCAGTTGGCCCCAATGGTGTAAGCGGGCAAAAGAGTTACTTTGTGAATAACTATAATGCATAGAACGAATTTGTATACGTATGTGTTTGTAGGTATGTATGTTTTCATTTGTATATTAGGATGAGCCAGCGGATGGATGACTTTTTAAACTTAAAAAACACGGCCCAAGAAAAGCTAGTCACTAAGAAAGTACGAAAGGCAAATATTGAAAGAGTAAAAAAAAATGTGTTCCCGTTATTTTTCTGTACAGTTCATGGTATCTCAGAGAATTTCGATACTTTTCGGAATATTCTTACGATTTTTTTTGGTGCCGTTTGGGATACTTTTCCGCAAGTTTTTGATCTTATCTAACTTTAAGGCATTTTTTATTTTAATTTTGGGCATTAGTTTGCCATTTTTTGGCACATTGCAAGAATGTTTCGACACTTTTCACGAATTTCAAAATTTTATCAGAACATTTGCGGATTTCTAACACAACACATTTTAGATTTTAAAGGTCTATTCATGATTTTTACTTTGGAATTTTTAAAAACTTTAAGAAAATTTGTGGGTCCTTGTAGACACCTGTAGTTAGTTTTCCGACACCTTTCGACATTTTTGGAGATTTTTTCTGAACATTTCTGGACTTTTGGGGACACTCGCTTCCTTTAAATAGCTAAAAAATAAAAATTACCGATTACTCTGCTCGAAAAATATTAGCCTAAGTTTACCCTTTATTTTTAAAATCTATATTTTTTAATATTATTTTTTTTTTTTTGAAACTTAGGTTATGGTATTTGTTTACTTTTTTTGATTTCGTTTTTTCTTGCTTGTTTAATAAAATTTCTTTAAGTTTTAAGAGTTTTATTTAAAAAAGAAATATATGCATATATTTTTTTAATGTCATTTAATTTTTCAACTCATTTAATATTTTTTTAAGTTTTTTAATTCAATTTTTTTAAATTTTATTGTTTTTAAAATGGAAAGTATTTTTTAATTCCATTTAGTTTTCAGTAGGTCGTTTTCTTTTAATTTTAAGGGCTACATATGTTTTAAAAAAAAAAACACGCATATATATTTTAATATCATTTGATTTTTCGGAACTCATTTAATTTGTTTTTTAACTTTTTAAATAAAATTTTTGTTTTATTTATTTTATTTTTTTTAATGGAAAATATTTTTTAATTTCATTTAGTTTTCAGAAGGTAATTTTATTTTATCTTTATTTTTAATCATTTTTATAATTTTCATTTTTTTTTTTATATTTAGTGTGATAAATAAAAATCGTATTTATTTTTTTTCTTCATTTAATTTTTAGAAACATATTTCAATAATTTTTCTTTTTTTTAAATAATAGGAGGTACAACTCAAAAGACAGATCCAAAAATATATCTGCTTGTGGATTGCACAGATTCAACTCAATTAATACAAAAACAGGTTTAGCATTAGTTTTCGAGTTGGAGAATATAATCGTGAAACTAAAAATAGTTGCAATAATTTGAGATAAATTCTACGAATTGATTTATGCAATAAAATCGGCCAAAATTAATTTTGAGTTGTGCCCTTTTTGAAGATGGTGTGCGAATTGCCTTTTGTCATTCGAAAGCCTGTGATGAGTTGAAAGACATTTGCCAGAATTGGCCTGTAAGTTAAAAGTTTACTTCACTTCTCTATGTTTAAATTCCTAATAGTTTTTAGTACAGTAGACATTTTAAGTCTTAATATAGGATAATGCTTTTAGATTTTTGTACAAAAAAATAAATTATATAAGCCTTGTTAAAATGAAAAAAAAATTTTTTAAATATTAAAATTTAAAATTTACGAAAAAAATCCAACTCTTAATTTTTCCCTACAAAAAATCTACCCACCATAATGCGCTCCAGCGAAGGGGCATGCAACAAAGCATAGCGCAATTATGACAAAATGTTGCAGCCAACATTCGCGAAAGCATAACCAACCACAGGGCAAATAGCAGCAGCAACAACAACAACAACAACAACAACAACTATGTATTGCAATAGTCCCGCAATAGCAACAGCAATAAGGAACAAAGGCATAATAGCAGCAAAGCAACCATAGACCATTCATGCTCGTTGCATACACAATTATTTACTGTAAAATTAAAATCCTTTAACAAATTTTGGTGCTTGGCACGCTGGCGCAGAAGGCTCGGAAGACGCAGTGGAGTGACCGACCAGTTTCTCCCAAAGCCACATTTACTGACACGCAAATGGTATGCATTTATGTAAGTATATCTATGTACATACATACATATATAGAGTATGCATATATATGTGTATATAGTAGTATAGTGGTGCTCGCTTGTCGTAACTGCTGCTTTGCTCGGCAATTTGTGACCAAAATCCCATCAAGGCCACAAAGCTTTGCATACAGCGCAATTACAAGTGCATTTAAGTATATCGCAAGTATTCGTGTGTATTGTTGTTGCTAGTTAAAAATTACTACCCTGTATGTATGTATGGTGTGTGTGTGTGTGTGTCCTTAGAGGAAACTGCCTGGTGTGCTCGAAGCAACGACGACGCCGTCATTTATTTCGGTGGTGGTGCCGGTGCTGGAGCCGGTGGCGCTTGTTCGTTGTCGGCTGCCAACTGCTAGATGAATTATTTTTGTGACCCTTGTAGTTAGTCACTTTTGTTTTTAGTTAGTTTTTGTTTTTTTTTTTGGCCTTAACAACTACAATTAGATAGTACAATTGTTGTTGTTGTGTGCACTTAAATTTTTTGTATTATGAATTATTTTCTTTTTTCAGTTGTGCGCACACACTCCCACTTTCATTGTTTGCTCGACTTGGCATTTGGTAATAACTCTCTGATCTTTGTGTTTATTGCGGTTTGTTTATTATAATTTTTATTTTTTTTTTTTCAGTTAGTGCTTGCTTTTTAATTTAAGTTTTGATCCATTTTTCGCTTTTTCTTAGCATTCACTTGGTCACTTGAACTCGAAATGATCCCGAATTAGTCCCGAAAAGGTCCTAAAGTAGTCATGAAATAGGCCCGAAATGGACTTGAATTAGTACATAAAAAGAAGGGGAGAAACAAAAAATTTTTACTTGGATGGATCCAAGCTAGACAACAGAGTCGAAATGGTCAAAAATTAGTTCCAAAACGGTCCCCAAATAAGTAGTTGTGAAGTAGTCCCGAAATTGTCCTGAACACGTCCCGAAATGATCCCAAACTAGCCCTGAAATTGTCCCCAACAGAACGCGAAATGATCCCGAATAAATTCCGTAATGGTCTTAAACTAGTCGTGAACTAGGCTCACAATGGCCTGAATTAGAAGAGGGAAAGTAGTTCCGAAATGGGCCCGAAAAGGTCGCAAAACGGTCCCGAAATGATCTCGGATGAGTCCTTAAATAGTCCTCAACAGAACGCGAAATGAACCCGAATTTGTCCCGCAATGGTCCTATAATAGTCCCGAACAAGCCCAGAATGAGAAGAGGGGAAGTAAATTTTTACACGGATAGATGCAAGCTAGACAACAGGGTTGGCTACGGAGTTTTTTCTAAAGAATTTGGACTGCAATTATCCGTCCGAATTCCGAACCACTGCAGCGTTTATGAGGCAGAAGTTTTAGGTTTGAAAAGAGGTGGCTGTGTACCTTAATACACATACCGTAACGAAGACTACGATTAATATCTTCTCGGATAGCCAGGTGGCCATCAAATCAAGATCAAGGGTTGCACATTAACGCCTGCCAGCTCTCAGTTATATTAGCACCGTCTTCAAGGTCAGCATCAGATGGGTTCTGCGACATAGAGATATTGAAGGAAATTGCATAGCCGATGGGCTAGCCAGGAAAGTTAAGAGGTAAGATTGGGATACCCATGGAAAAGCCTACAAATTTAGGATTGGAAATAAAATTATTCCAGAGGCCAATAGGTGATAGTTAGACAAGGGCACTTGCACAACAACTAAACTACTATCGCCGCAAAGTGATAAGAAGAGAAGGGAAGAGCTGCTCAGCCTCTGAAAAGAGTCCATTTCTATGGTCATGACTTATGTAACCTGTCATTGGTTATTTGGTAGGCATGCTCCGAGACTAGGAATATTCTTCCATGAATATTTCAGAAGTTACAGAGATGAGGGAGAAGAAGAGGCAGCTGAGCACTCCGTCTGTAGTGGTCCAGCTTTAGCTAAGAGCAGAGAGGTCTTTCTGGGTAGGCACTTTTTTAGCTCTTCTACGGAACTATCCGGCGTAGGAATAAAACCAATCCTATGCTCGTAAGAGCTTCAAAATGGTACGATGCAGAATAGTCACTGCGGTGTCCGTCTTTTACAGGGGTATTATGATGAGCCTGCAAGGTCTAAGTGAGTTGGCCATTGAACCGATTGCTACATCAACCAAACCTAACCTAGACTAGGGAATTTAGTCGATTAAATAGAAGATCGATTAATCGAGTTAGTCTATTAGAAAGAGTTCCGTGTTATCTAAAATGCCCTCCACCTCCTAAAGACAGCTTACCGCCACCTCTTTGTCCTTCAAAAACTTCTAAATTTTTGTTATGGGACTCTGAAAAGCGTGGATGGTAGATCTTCCTGTAAGTTTAGCGTTTTATTATCTATGCAAAGGGTTCCTGGTAAGCAAGCAATCGCTGATATGCCTGTCTATGATTGGTTTTTAGTGGAAAGAAAAGGCTAATGGGTCAGTAAGAATTTCGTTAGCCATAAAAATATTTATTTTAAATCTTCGATGGTCGACTTCTTTGTTATTAGGAAATCGTCGTCGGGTTTGGGACTTCTTTCTTTCTTCTCTTGTTCTAATACACCCAGAATATTAACTAACTAACTAAATAGGTACAAATGTAGATAAACATTTCCCTATTCTAATAGCTCACACTTTTCTCCGTGAGTGTAGGATTGATGGGTGCAGAGTTTTTGTGCGCCTAGCAAACGAACTTAACATTTCTTTTTAGCTGCGTTCACAAACCATAACCGCCTTAGTCAAGTTACTGCCGGTACTATTGGAAGCGTATTTGAAATCTGCATCTCGCCAGCTAGACTATTTAAAAAGTTATACACGAAAATATTTTAGTTTCCCCATAGCAATACAATCAAAAAAGTATTTCCTCGATTTCAGGAGCTTCCACTTAAGCGGTTATGACTTTCGACAACAGATACATAGATGTATTTAAGTACTTATATATGTATTTGTGTACACACATACCAATCAATTATACATGTAAGTAAAAAAGTTTCGGAATTTCTACCTCGCTTTACTTTCAGCTACCAAACTACCGCTTGTTGAGCTACACTTTATTTGTACACAATACTAATCCGCAAAAGTCACTTTCTTATCGTTGAATTTCCAGAAGGCAGCACTTACCGCTGGCTAGATCATGAATACCACCTCTCAACCACCATAACCGACCTCGATCTCAGCTGTCACATAATACTAATTCCATTGCAAAGGAGCTTGCAACATGGCAAAAGTTCACATACAAGTGGCACAGCAAAGCAAAGCCTATGAACGGTATCAGTTTCCAGTTTCGTAAGTCCTTTAACGCACTAAAAATTAGATGTCGGCACCGCATTGCAATACAACGCAATCGCACGTAGTTAACGTTATTGTTGTCCTTCGGTCGTGGCGGCAGGCAAGCGCTTTGTTGCACACAAATTTGCTGTAACTACTGAGTCGCTTGCTCGCTCACTCGCTTGCAACGCTAAGCCTTTGTATGTAACTTGAGTTGCGGTGTATAAACAACGCATAACACAGAAACTAAACTACTTTGAAGATTTAAGTAGATGTTCGAACGTAGGTTTGTATGTGTGTGTGTGCTTCTTCGCTAGCTAAGCCGCTTTGTTGCACTTGCCTGCCTACCGCGGCACAGTGGTTCAAAACTAGAGCTTATTTAATGTTTATAATTCACTGGAGCCTTCATTTTTCACTCAATTTATTCATTTTTTTGAGCTAAATTATTTTATTTTTTTTTATATTCTCAGAGCTACCATTTTGATTCTTATTTTTTATTTTTTTGAGATGGCATATTTTCAAAAACTAATTTTTCTTTATCAAAAAATTTGTATGTGAAAAATTTAAAAAAACAAAAATTTTAAGAATATTTATTTGCATATAGAGTTTTGATGTGTGCATGAGTGATTGTTTCACAATTTTTTGCTCGCTCCGTTCTCGGCATATTTGGAAAACTATTAAATCGATTTGTTTTTGTACCGTAAATTTTGTTTTGTATTAATCAAGCTGAAATTTAATATTTATTTAATATTTATGTTTATCCATCAACCCTAAAAAATTTAAACAAATCAATCACCCCATCCATTTTGATATGGAACCATTTGGAATATTATTATTAATTAGCGCGAAATCTTAGGCGCTTTCAGCTTGGACTTAAACTGCATAACCCTAATTGTTCTAAAAACTAAAAAAAAAAATAATAATAATTCCACCGAACAATTTTTTTTATAAAATTTCAATTTTTTTTTTGGAATTTTTTTCGTTTTGGGGGAACCCTAAAATTGTCTCCAACCAGTTTTTACTGTGTGACATTTATCAGCTGGAACAGGAGAATCGATTTTCTCCAAAATGTCTACTTTTTCTCAACTTTGCACTAAAAAATTGAATATAATCAAATAAAAATTCAAAAATCGGACCTAACTGGTCTCTTTCAAATTTTATATGCTTTCATTGAAAAAAGTAATTAATCATGTTAAGTGAAAAATGAAGGCTCCACTGAATTATGAACAGTAAATGCCTCATTTGAACCACTGTGCTCTGGTTTCTGTTGTTATTGAGGTTGCTGCTGCCAGCTTGATTGTGCCGTTGTAAAGCAATGCGACAAAGGCATGACTTCAGATATTGCTCTTTTGGCAAACAGTTGCAAAGTTCAGTGCAAAGTTCAAATTTAGAATTTCACGTTTGCTGGTTCGTCATTGAGTGGCTCACTTGAACTCTCTCGCTCCCCTGGGCAAGTGGTAATCATGCACCGAGCATTTTGTACGCTTTTACAGCGAAACAATACGTCACTTATTGTTGTTCCTTTTTTGATTGCCTATTTTTGACTGACTTATTTATCTTTTGAAGCAAACCTGCCGTCAGTTGACAATAGTCAAAAGCTTGTCAGCACAAAACAGGCAACAAGGAAGAAGACAATGCATAACGGTTAAGAGCGCGCTATAGTGTGACAATCGGCTTTGGAGTGAGCCAGTACAAAGAGTTTGTCAAGTGCTAGTGCAAGTTGGGGGGTGCTTATTGCACAACAACAACAACAACAACTAATGAAAGAGTGTGTGGGGGGGTAGCAACACAAATCCATAGAGTCTAATCCAATCAATGCGACTTTGGTGGAAAGCCAAGATTGCCGTACCCAAGCAAAGTGCCTGCTGCTGTTGCATAACTTAGTGCGAAATTTACGAATTTTACGAAACTTGTGTTGCACACCCGCCGCCCGCCAGTATGCGAAGGAAAGGAAAGTGTGCAGGGTTCCTTGTGCGGCACAGCTTTACAGCTTTTAGAGATAGCACTTAACGTAAACTTCATACAAAGTTTGAGTGGCATGTAAATGCATTGAGTTGATCTCATCCCCCTTTAGCAAGCGACTGCTACTGCTGCTGCATATTTCGCGATAGCAGGCATATTCGAAGCACACAAAGGGAAGAAAAAAAGAAAAGTATACTCAGCCGATGCACTAGATATTAGTTTGCTTTTATATGCTTATAAAAAGGGACCAAACTTTGAAATAAAGTAGCGGAAACTTTGTAATTTTTTACATATTTGCTATTAAGCTTTGAAAAAGTTTAAAGAAAATCCATATCAGCTGCTTAGTTAATTTAAAATTGTATTTTCTTCAGCACATTTTAATTCCTTAAAGGCAATTATATTAACTAACTACTCGAAAGCATATGGGGTCTCCATTCGAAATGAATTTAAAAGCTTTTCGTGCCAATAGAAGATGGCATTGAGCTTCGGGGATTTTAACTACAAAGTAATTAAATAGATAACTGAGATAGTACGCACATATGTAAATTCACATGCTTGCCTCTTTACAAGATTTCCCAAAACAAGTAAAAGCATTCGGATTAATTTGTTAATTCGGAATTACTATCTCGGAAATTAATTGCAATTGATCCGGACTAAGTTCTAGAATTAATGCTCAAACTTAGTGCGAATCAGAACCATTTTCTATAATAGCACCTACCAAAACTCACAGAGCGGTATTTACTATAAGTCCACTTTCAGTTATACCTTTTTTAATTTTTTTTCCATGTTATTTCACACAATTACTTCAAGTTAATTTAATTCTTGGAAGTTTAGTTTTATTAAAAAATATTACAACAACTTAAATAACACTCAACTAAAAATGAAAGTATTAAACGAAAGATCTAAAAAAAAATTAATTCAGGCGTGGGATTCGAACTCACAACCTCACGGCTCGCTCTTTTGTCGTTAATCCGGATTAACGTTGCCATCTGTCTATGCTATAACACAGCTTCAAAAAGGACACGAAAGCGGTATGGGTGTTATGAAAGAGGTAGAGTTCTAACCGGCCGCTCTGGCTGATTAGTTAGAGGTGCGTACTACAGCTCCGTGAGACCTGGTCACAGCAAGATCTAAATTAGAAAATTTTTTGAGGCAAAACTGGTAGTAGGTCCTATTGAGCTATTGATTAAGCAAAGCAACGGCGTAACCACGGCAACGGTTTTTTTTAGTAAAATTTTCCATTAGTTTTTATATCTCATTGTTTGTTTTATAAAGAGAAGTAAATAATTTTTGACTTTCATTTAACTTTTAAAAACTTATTTTATAATTTTCTTTTTATATTTTTTAATTTGATTTTCTTTTGATTTTTAGGATTTGTTGTCGCCATGGGCGAGTGGGCGAAGCACTGACGGGCATCGAGCAGCGGAATTTATTTGTATTTTTTTTCGTTTTTAATAAAACTTTTCATTCATTTTTAGATTTCGTTGTCTTAAAAAGAAATGTATTAAATTTTTCATTAATTTCTATATTTCATTGTTTTGAAAGAAAAGTAAATATTTGTTTATATTCATTCAATTTTCATAATTCCGTTATTTATGGCGATTTTGTTTCTACAAAAAAATGTTGCCTTCTCATCGAATTAACGCCTGAATACTCCTTTTGTGTTAAAAATAAAAATATATCTTTGCAAAGCTAATTCAGTATTTATTTTATTTTTTCAAATGTTTTTTAATAATTTTTATTAATTTTTTGACCATTTTTTTAGTTTTTAGTTTGCGTAGTTTTAAACGAAAGAAGATATATTTTTGTATTTAATTTAATTTGCGGAAAACTTAGTACTAAAGGGCCAACAAAATATAGCTGAGACCTGCTCGTTAGCAGACCTTTCAATTAGTGGTGAGTTGAAAGACAGTTGCCAGAAATTACCGGGAAATTTTCCTCCTTTTTCCGACCATCTGGTGACAAAAATGTATATACTTTTTACTTTTATACGAAATATGTAAATAAATGCATTCATTAAAACCTTCCGCCTCTTCAGCAGCTGTCAACGTTCACCTACATTTCCGCTTTATAATTTCTTAGCAAGGCGTTGCTTTTCCGCACTGATGCTGTGTTGCAACACAAGCGGAATACAGAAGAGATTTCGCAAAGTATTCCACAAGAAGACTGCATGAGACGGCATTATAAAGACCGTCAAGTTGAGTTAATAAGAAAACAACAGGAAATCTACCAAGCAGCAAGCATGACTCGGTTTTCCCCATAAAAAAAAGTAAAAAGTAGGGGAGTGTAAATGCGAACTGGTGACAGTTGGCTGTGAGTGAAATTGGTGGGTTTCAGTGGGTGGTGAGTGGACGAAAGGCGTGTAAATGCAATACTTTCATTACAAGTGAATGAATGCAAGTGTAATTTTTATACGGCTGCGGCGTTGTGACGAATAACTCTGACTGCTTCACTGACTGACAGACGAACTTACTCATACACGCACACAAACATGACACATTTCGAGTGATCTGCGTATGAAGAACACACACAAGCAAGAAAGTGAAATGGAACTGGAAATAATTTATATTGTTGACTCATATGTCTTGTCACATTTTTCACGCTTCTCGCTGTTGATGTCAACTTGCTTACAATTTTCTTTCTTCTTCGCTTTTGTTTCATGAAAATTCTTTTGCTACGAATTTTATGCGCAACTTTTCGTATTTTAATTTTTTATCAGGTCAGGTGCACTACGAAAGAATGAACAAAATTACTGTTGCATACCGCAGCTAACGAACATACATTTGTCTGAATGTGTGTGTGTCTATCTTGCAAGAATAATTTGCCATGTTGCAAAAACGTATTGTCACACTTGGCACCACCTGCAAGCTGCAATATATCTGTGGAAAAACCATGAAGCTCGAATATGAATTTTGCTTTGGCACTATTGCATTGTGTTGTGTTGTGTGGCATGTGGCATGCGGCAAATATGTATGTATATACTTACATAGCTATGTGCATTAGGGTGGTCCAAAAATTGTTTCTCCTGCCAACCCCAGATCTGAAGAATATCGAAAATATGGAGAGGCTTTTTTTTAAATCGATTAATATTTACCCGTGCCGCCTGGGCTCTGAGGCTTCCCATATATTTTACAAGGAGAAAATACATTTTTTTGTAAAATTGCTATAAAATCGTTAAAAATAAATATTTTTTTTATTTAGAAAGACTATTTCTCTTGAGAAGTCTTCAAAAAACAACCCTATTATACTACTCGATGTTTTCTGTAGGCTTTTTGTAAAAAAAAAATTTAAATAGGGTTGCCAAATATTTGAAAATTTAAATTTATTTAAAGGTCAATGAAACATTTAAGTTTCTTAATCAAAACTAAAAGCGTTTGAAGATATTTGAAAATATTTTTGAACGAGGTTGCCACCTTTCTAAAAAATAGAACAATGATTATTAAAAATTTAGTTAGTGTTTAATTCTTTTCTGTATTCAACTCGATGTTTTCTGCAGGCTTGTTGCAAAAAATTAAAAAAATAGGGTTGCCAGATATTTTAAAATTTAAAATTATTTAAAGATCAATAAAATATTTAAGTTTCCTTATCGAAACTAAAGGCGTTTGAAAATATTTTAAAATATTTTTGAACGGGGTTGCCACCTTGTACAAAATAGAACAATGATTATTAAACATGTAAGCTTATTTAATACCACAATATGGATATTACATGAAAGGTGTACGTACGCACGTTCTTTGGACTAAATTGGTTTTAAATAGGGTTGCCACCCATGTGTTAAGTGGGTACGGTGGCAACCCCGTACAAAAATGTTTTTAAATCTCTTCAAACGCTTTAAGTTTTGATGAAGAAATTTAGTTATTTTATTGAGCCTTTAAAGAATTTTAAATTTTCAAATATCTGGCAACTCCACTTTTCCAAACTTTTTACCACATAACAAGAGAAAGACATTTACTTTTAACGATTTTATAGCAATTTTACGAAAAAATTATTTTTCCCATGTAAAATACGTGGGAGCCTTCGAGGCCCCGGCGACTCGCGTAAATATTAATCGATTTCAGTTCTGGGGTGGCCGCAGGAAATATCAAAAAAGTTGATTTTCCTATGTTTTTGGGCCACCCTAATGTACATACATATATATACGAGTAGTTTTCGTTAGTTGCTTTGCGCTGTATGTGTTGCTCTGTGCATCCCAAATGCAATCATCCAAATGGATGACAATGCAAAACTTATGGCCAATGCGCACCAAATACCCTAAACAGATAAGACAGAGTAGGTCGTAGAAGAGCAGTGCGTAAAAACAAAAGAAAATAAAAGAGGGCGCGAAGAAGTGGCAAAGCTAGGACTTTGCATGCACTTAAATATTTGTGCTTGATTTTGTATATATTTGTATGTATGTATGTACGAGTATTTGGCATTCGGTTTTAGTGAAATCAGGGAAAATTGCTAAAAAAAAAAGTTTGTGGTTCACCAAGAGCATGCGATATTAGCTGGCGTTCTACCAAGAGATTGCTGCTGCCAGTGGGAATCACTGGGCAGTGGTGCACTGATAAGCGCCGTAAGAAGACATCAAGAATGCAAGAATATAAACAAATAAAAAAATGCGTATGTGTGTTTGTGACGGAATAAATGTTTAAATAGGAAAAGAACCAGGCCAGAGAGAGAGAATTTCACACTGAAATCTATACTGACCGGTCCAAAATGGACTGCAGTGTGGGTGCGGGGGTGTTCTCTGAACGTCGCTCTCTTGATCCGCAGGATGGCCGATTGTGGTGGGATTGGCCTTGTCGAACAGTACTAATTTTGCAGACTAAGTCGCCATTAAGCAACACTACATTACGAATAAAGTGATATAACTGGTCTAACGATTTAACGAACAAGACATTAGAGGACGAACAAGGCAAACTGAAATTCATGTACTTAGGATCGAACTCATCGAACGCACCACTTAGATAGGATTCTGAATATTGATAAACTTTTACTTCTACGTGAACTTTGTTTCTTTTCTTCAACTCAGAATTTATGACACACAAAAAGAGTCCGAAATTAGTCACTCAGCTTGACTGGTTTCTTGATGATATTTGATACCAAAAAAGGCTCATTATAGACTCATAAATTCACTCAGAAGTTATCCAAAGGGTTGGTTGAAAAAAACCGTTGTTTTTTTGACTCAGCGTAGGCATAGTCGGGTTTCAGGTATACGCAACTGCTTACTATCAAAAAAAGCACTTTCGATTTTATTAAAAAAAAAAGTCATAGCTACATACTTATGGACACACAAATGAATATATTCGCGAAGCTATGGGTAAAATATAGTAAAATTGCATATCTAGTTTTTCTCTCTGGCATCGGGACATTTTTTAAAAGGACGTTGAGATTTCAAAAAATTATTTTAATAATTCAGCGCAATCTAAAACAACAATGTGGGTACCAAATAAAAGAGAAAATTCTGAAGAGTTAAAACATATTTAACTTTAGGGTGCATAAGAAGGAATGGGTATGGAAAATGTCCTTGTACAATTTTGTCCGTGAATATCATTAGAAATTGCAATATTTATTTTTGAAAAAAATATATCTTAAGAACATATACTCACGACCACATCCTCCGAATGTCGTCCTATAACTTTATTAGCAAAAAAAAAAATATGAAATTAACTAAAATACTTATTCGTCCTTGTAAACCAAGAACTTTAATGTTTTTAAGTTTTGCATAATTTTCTCTTTCATTTGGTACTCATATTGCTATTCTATATTGCACTAATTTTTTTTTTAATAATTCTTTAAGGTAATCATATCTTTGAAATTTTCCAAGTCCTTTAAAAAAAATCTTGATGTCAGAGGGAAAAACTGACAATGCAGTTTTACTATATTTGTAGTAAATACTTTTATTATTAAACCCTGATTCCTACATTTGGCTTTTGTATCCTTAATTGCATTACGCTTTAATTTATTCAGTTCATTTCAGCTGCATACAAAATTTGTTTACCACAATCTTAGTACTTAAGTATGTATATGTATAACATATGCAAATAACCATATACACATACATTTATTATAAAGGGAAACTTGTGACAATCATGATCGGACAATATCAACTTCCGTTTGCAGGATATACGGATGAATTCTTCAGCAAATTAGTTATGCATCCGATATTCGTAGTAATGCGACTTGATTACAATATAGACGAACAACAAGTCGATAACAGTCAACAAAACAGCAACAACAGCAAAATCAAAAGCAACAACAGCAAAATCAAAAGCAGCAACAATAACAACAATAAATACATATGCATTACAAACTAGTAGCTTTTAAAGTCAATTGTCTGCTCATGCCAATGCAATACTTCGATGACTTCGATTATCTACTTAATGCGGTCATCCTCTTGCTGTCATTAAAATTTTTGTTATGACTTTTATTGCATTGTAGTATAAGCTCTTACTTACTTATCAACTGACTTTGATTATTTATTTCGCATTGCAGTTGCCATTTTACAAACATTTGAAGTGTAATCAGTGAAGAGTAAAATAACTTTCATGTCCGAGATTGCAGTTGCATTGTGCAAGTGTGGTGGATATGATAAAGTTGTTAAAAGTTTGAAGTGTTCAATTTACATTTGTATGCGCGCAACAACAGCAATGCAAATACTATATGCATACATTATTGTAATGAACTGAATGAGTTGCATGAGAGCCGAGCGAGCAATGTTGGCGGCGGCGGCATCAGCAGCAGCAGCACCAATCATTCGATACCAAAACGCTGTGGTTGTACGGATTAAATTGATTGATATGCGTAAGCGTAGATAATTCATGCAAATTACGAGTTGCAAGCTGAATATGTGGAAATGGAATGGATGAAGAGCATGTGAGGAGGTGAAAAGTTGAAAAGCCAAAACAGCCGCAGAACGCATGCATGGCATACCAATCGAGTGGTGTGTGTGTGTGTGTGTGTGTGCGCCTGGCTTATAGAACACACGCTAGAGTGCTGCTTGAATGGTTTTAACTTAAGTGGTGGACCTTACAGAATTGTTTAGGATATTGGAGATTTTTGGAGATTCTACTCCTTGTTTCAGAATCTTTTGTGAGCAATACGGACTTTTCGAGACTTTTTCAAACGATTTGAAGATCTACTGGAACACATTTTTTTTTTAATATTTGCAACATTTTGTGATATATGTACTCACTTTTCTGAATTTTTGTTCGTTTTTTGAAATTTTTTGACGCTTGGTGAAAGTTCTCATTATTTTCAGATACTTTTGAATTTTCGGGTGTTTCCGAATTTTTAATTTTTTTTTTAATACAAGTTTTGATTTTAACTATGGGCAGATTTCAGAATTTTCCAGGTCTGTTAAGAATTAACGCTAATTTAAAGTTTTCGGTACTTCGGAGTTTATTTATACTTTCTTAGATTTTCCGAGTGTTTTGCAACTTTTCCGGAATTTTCGGTATTTTCCGATTTTTCGGAATTTTTAATTTTTTTTCATACAAGTTTTGAGTTAAACTATGAGCACATTTCTAAATTTTCCTGGTCTGTTAAGAATTTATTAACGCTAATTGAAAGTTTTCGGTACTTCGGAGTTTATTTTCACTTCCTTAGATTTTCCGAGATTCCCGAGTGTTTTGCAACTTTTAACGGAATTTTCGGTATTTTCCGATTTTTCGGATTTTTTCATATTTATTTGAATGTTGTTGGATAAGCTAAAGCTTGGGTTTGTACAACTTTTTTAACTTTTTATACGCCTCTGAAATTTTCGGAGTTTATTGAAATTTTGAGATTTTTGGGAATATCGAATTGTTTTTTGGACATTTAAGAAATTTTCGGTATTTCGAAGTTTTTTGGACTTCCTTAGATATTTCGGGTTTTTCGGCATTTTTTCGGAAATTTTTTGTATGTTGGATTATCCAAAGTTTGGGTTTGTAAAATTTTTAGATTTTTGATGGTTTTCTTAAACTGAAAACTTTCAGAGTTTTTTTAGAATTCCAAGATTTTTTCAAATTTTGCGAAATTTCGAATTTTTTTCTGGACATTTAAGAATTTTTCAAAGTTCAGTGAAAGTTTTTGGTACTTTTAGATTTTAGGAATTTCTCGGAATTTTTAAATTTACTTATTATACCCGAGCGCACTTGTGCACAAGGGTATATTAATTTTGTTCACATAACGGTTGTTTGTAACAGCCAAAACGAATCGAGATAGATATAGACAAATGTATACATAAATGATCAGGATGAAAA